>NC_065450.1:85507048-85807048 GCF_917563875.1 Diabrotica virgifera virgifera
ATCAGGTTTTGCGGTCAAAAATTAAAACGATTCTATTTTCTCGAAAACTCTATATTTCGCCAATGGTTATTGGCTTCCTCAGGAGTACACTAAAATTTCAGTAAGACACAAATAATAATTAAAAAATACTTACAAAAAAATCAAAACTTACAGAGCGGAATCGTTAAGCTACATTCCAACACATTATATTATTAATTTGGAAAACTATTAACTATTTTTTTTTTGGATGTTCTTAATTAAATTTATTAGAGAGGTATTTTTTGACGTTATTTTGAAAATTATATTTGACGTTACTTTGAAGTTTTTAAATATTGCAATATATATTACTAAGGTTACTCGTGTCAGTTTTATAGTTAATAGAATTTTGACGTAGATTAATATGACACATCTCGAGAAACAGCCTATCTTTATAATTTGTTAATAATTCTAATATTTTTAAGTTTTCATAATCAAACGGGTGGCCTGTTTGTATAAAATGTTCGACAACAGCGCATGTGTTATTTCTTCTTTTGCAGTCGCTTTTATGTTGACTGATACGCTGTTTTAACCACTGACTCGTTTGCCCAATATAACATCCCTGGCAACCTAAACACTGTAGTTGATATATAACATTGCTATTATACATGACTGGTGTCCGGTCTTTAATTTTAGAAAATATGGTTTTTGATTTGAGGTTGCTGTATTTGCTAATTTTTATATTCGTGTAGTCTTTAAATAGGGAAGTTAGTTGATTAGTTAAATTGGGAATATATGGAAGTTTTTTATATATAATATTTTGTGGAGGATGATCTAATTGTCCATCATAAAATCGTGTGTTAAAGATTAACTGTTTTAAGATAGCCTTAGGATAACCGTTATTTAGAAACAATTGGAATAATCTGTTTTTGTTCTGGTATAAAAATTGTTCATCACTGATTTGTTCAATTCTATTTTTCATGGCAATAACGGTATTAAACTTTTGACTTTTAGGATGATTAGATGCAAAGTTTAGAAACCTTCCTGATGTTGTAGGCTTTTGATACCAGTCTAGAATAATATGATTATTTGCTTTTCGGATGACTTTGCTGTCTAGAAACGGTACACTATTGTCTTTTTCTATTTCAACAGTAAACTGAATGTTTTGGTTAAATGAATTAAAAACTTGTAATGTTGTTTGTATATGATCTTGTGGGACAGCGCAAATTATATCATCAACATATTTATATATATATATATATATATATATATATATATATATATATAATTATATATATATATATATATATATACATACATCCCGCTATTAAATTGGCATCTTTTCACGTTGCAGTCATTTGGCATCACCTAGAAATGCTATCATTTTCTAGGTATAATCCGTGAATGTTCGCTTAGTACACTTCTTTAAGCTTGGCACCGTTGTCGGATTTTCAGTAATCCGATTTATTTATATATTTTATTCCTTACACTATAACGACAATTTGACCCCCGTAGGTCAAAAACATTGCTTAAACATCACTTTGGCAACAACAGGATGTTGCCAAGATATACATTTTTACGGAAAAGACAGTACCTAGTTAGATACATAATATCGATCGCTTCACGTTACAAGTCTTCCACTCGCACTCAGGTAAAAACCAGTTGTAGGCTCTTTTGTCTGAACGGGTCCCTGAATGAGTTTAATAATTCACTTTTATTGTGTATTTTGTTTCGTTTAGTTGAAATATCAGATTTTGTTTGTAACGAATTTCATAATAGATATTTAAATTATTTTTTTGTTAACAAAAACAAATTTTAAAGTTTGACATTTGAAAAATTAATTTTATATTGCCATTTTCATGACATGGTCAATGGTTAATTGCATTTATAATAATTTAATGGGTCATTGCGAAACAATATACAGTGCGTCCATAAAGTAACGCATAAATTCATTATTTCACAAACCGGACACTTTCAGGAAAAATACCGAAACAGGTCGATTTTTATTTTTAAATTACAATTTATTGGCATACATATCATACTAGTGACGTCATCCATCTGGGCGTGATGACGTAATCGTTGATTTTTTTAAATAAGAATAAAGGGCATGTAATAGCTCATTTGAAAGGGTATGTAATTCTCTATTCAATAATATAATTGTTAATATAATTATTTATACAGGGTGTCCAAAAAATGTTATTTAAATTAAATTAATTGGTATAAAAAGATGAATGTATGTAATTTGTTTAATTCTAAATATATTTTATTGGTGCCAGCAAACATAAAAATGTTTTATTTAAAACCTAAATATTGATTTTCGCTTAAGCGTAATCTTAAACTTCCAAGAGGCAGGTGGATGGCAGCTCTAACATTTAATTTTCTGACAAAAGTAAAACGAATTTTGAATTAAATAAGTTACATACATTTTTCTTTTTGTCTCAATTAATTTAATTAAAGAATTCTTTTTGGACACCCTGTATATATAATTATGTTATTGTTTGTATTAGTAAATAGAGAATTAAATACCCTTTCAAATGAGCTATCACATGACCCCTATTCTCATTTAAAAAATTCATCGATTACGTTATCAAGCCCAGATGGATGACATCACTAGTATGATATGTAATATGCCAAAAAATTGTAATTTAAAAATAAAAATCGACCTGTTTCGAAAATTTTCCTTAAAGTCGCCGGTTTACGAAATAATGAAATTATGCGTTACTTTATGGAAGCACTGTATGTTACAATGTGTAAATTTTTCAGGAAACGTAAAAATCTTTCCATTAGTAGTTAGAGATTCTGATAGTAATACTATATTTTATATAAGTATTATGGGTTATAAATGCATCTATTAGGTCTGGATCCCGCGTATGAAAAAAAAGTTGATTAATAGCAAGCTGAAAATTTGTTAATAGCTTAAGGGTGTTTAGTCGGATAAACTTTTATATATGGGAACACTGGAACAGGGGCAGTTTTAATTGTGAAACAGGTTGAAAATTTGGAACGGTCACACCACGAAAACGGCACATTTATTTTGTCCGACATAACAGACTTAAACTCTCCGAATAGAGATTAAACTCTCATGCAAAAATTAGACTGCTATTTATCACCTGTCATAATTCCTGTCATTTGACATATTCTACATGCTCTACTCATTAAAAGGCCCATTTGGTGATAAATAGCAGTCTAATTTTTGCATGAGAGTTTAATCTCTGTTCGAAGAGTTTAAGTCTGTTCTGTCGGACAAAATACATGTGCCGTTTTCGTGGTGTGACCGTTTCAAATTTTTAACCTGTTCCAAAATTAAAACTGCCCCTGTTCCAGTGTTCCCATATATCAAAGTTTATCCGACTAGACACCCTTAAGCTATTAACAAATTTTCAGCTTGCTATTAATCAACTTTTTTTTCATACGCGGGATCCAGACCTATATCTGAAAGACCAAAAAAGTTTAAATGTTGCTTATTTTTTTGATATTATGTTTTAAAGTTTGTGGACTTATGTTGTTTTCGAAATGAAACCATAATTGGTAAAGTTTTTTCTTTATTCTCAACAAGAAACAGTCATAATACGGACAACGCACACATCTTATGGAAAATATAATGTCACTCAAATTCAATAAAATTTATACGAATAGATCCGTTTTAATTTACCGATCAAATCTTATCATTGCGCCAACTCTTAATTATGATTAATTACGGCGCAAATTGCAATTAAAGTTTATCGAAATCACATTTTTGGAGTCCATAAAGTGTTAAAAGTGTTAAAGTTACAATCATTATTGCTCCGAGTGCTATTCATAAGAGCTTAAATCCCGCTGGGCCTAAGCGGATTAGTGAAACTAATCCGCTGATTTATGGAGTACCGAAAATCTGGGTAGTTTAAAATATTTTTTCTCTCTCTAACTTATGTACCTACCCATTTGATTTCAGATTTATTTGTATCAATTTCTGCTCTTATTTTTGAAAATAGAGAGTTGGCGCAATGATAAGATTTGATCGGTAAATTAAAACGGATCTATTCGTATAAATTTTATTGAATTTGAGTGACATTATATTTTCCATAAGATGTGTGCGTTGTTTTCGAAATGAAACCATAATTGGTGAAGTTTTTTCTTTATTCTCAACAAGAAACAGTCATAATACGTAGAAATTTATACTAAATTTAAAATCCAGATTCAGTAGAAATAAACAAACCAAGACACGTTAAATGCTACTAGGAGCACTCCCGAATCATAATTATTTACAATGTATTGTTATATTTCTATTTGATATGAAAATTAAATTTTGATGGTTGTAAACAGGATTCAATTTAATATAAAATATTTTCAATTTTCTCAACCACGGGCATATAAATTTAGAACACCCTGTATACAACAAATTGTTATATTTAATTTTAAGAAGTGATTAGACGGAACTCGGGACAGTGCGCTTAAAATAAACAAAGTGAATGACGCGTACCATTATCGTTCTTCTCGGAAGGTCGATCATTAGCCTATGCTAAATAAAACTCAGTGAAATAGATGATAGTTCATTATCGTTTTTCGCGGAAGGTTTCGATCATTAGCCTATGCTAAATAAGACTCATTTGAAAGAGAGAATAGGTCATTAAAATTTGTAAATAGTAGAAAGTGATTTTAGAATGGGAATTAAATATTTTCTTTTGAAATCCATTAAGCATATTTAGAAAGATTAAAAATTGGTTTTTGAGGAATACTGAGAATGAGAGTTGGTGGTGGAAGGTTGATTTGTGAATCTGGAAGGGATATTGAGAAAGTAGGTGAATGAATGACAAAGTGGGATCAGAATGTTTTGAGCTGTCGAGAAGTGAAGTCGAGTAGTAGACGGTAGTGTTCGAGGAGTGAGAAAGCCGGTAGTTCCGTGAGTGTGGAGTATCTATCGTGGAACGAGAAGTAGGCCAGGTCGAGAGTAAAAGAACCTCCTTGAGCCCAGAGTGTCCCGGTAGCTGATAGCAGTTTCGAAAAAGGTAGAACACAGCATCACGACAAAAGCAGGAACGAGAGCTATTCGAGCTAGTTTTTCAAAGGAGAACATCACTGGAAGCCAGGACGAGGTTTGATCGCAGCCAAGGATAGCAGGAAAGGGTTTTGTGTGAGGACATTTTCAGTTCACCAGGAAAAGGTCAGTCTCATTTGTTTGGACATGAATGTATGGGTTTTTCATATTAAATTCCACATAAAAAATTGAATAACATAATCAATAATATCAGAAAAGCTTCATCAAACTTAAATAGAGTTGTCCCTAATAACTCCTAATAGTTAAATGTTAATAAAAACTTTCAATAGAAAACCAAAAGGAAATAAAATTCCCAGTTGTAAATGTTATGTTTAAGAATAATAAGAAATAGCAAATATTAAGCATTGATTGCCTTTTGAATAAAATAAAAAATATTTTGATTATAATTGTAACCCATATTTGTATTTTTTTTTACTCTTTTCTTTTCTATCCCGATTAGGAACATTAAGAAATATTCAGAAGCCACGAAAGTAAGTAATTAATTTATAATTCGCCCTGAGATTGAAAACATATTGATATGTGATCTGGTTAATTAATTAGATTAGTATTAATACATTGATTAAATTAAGTGACATATAAGAATATTATCTCATATCAATAATCAAGATCACATCAGTATATACATTGTAAATTCCAAGTCATGATTTCCAAAGTTTACACATTGTAAATTATGATTCGGGAGTGCTCCTAGTATCATTTAACGTGTCTTGGTTTGTTTATTTCTACTGCATCTTTACTGTTTCTGTTAACTAATCTAAACGTAGAGATATTTTTTGAGATTCTTTAACTCTTTCAATGCTGGGGTTTGTCACATCCCACCTGTCTGTTAGTGGCAAAAAAGTTCACCTGTCGGATGCCGGGTTAAAACATGACAAATTAGATGTGGAATGAAAGCTTATAACCCAAAGATGGTACTAAAGGTGAGAAATTTGGCCTCCGACTTCAGGATAAAGAGTTGCAACCCGAAGTATTGTTCTAAATTCGCAGAAATAGTACAAACTATGTATTACTCGACGCGCCTTAGAAAGACGAGAACAAATATTTATGCCTGTCCGGTTTTATGCCTGTCTGTCCGTCCGTCTGTCAGATATAATCACAGAGGTTGAATGAAAGATTATAACCCATAGATGGTACTAGCGATTAGAAATTTGACGCGCATTAGAAAAATGAGAACAAAGAAATACTTTTTTTAGTTTTACACCACTTCCGGTTAAAATGGTGTACCCGGAAGTGACACACATAGTCACAGAAAAATATACTTGATCAATTTACGTGTATTAAGAGGTCGAAACCGAATTTTTTTAATTCTGGTTTTGATGTCATATGCGGTTAAAAAATTGTCTGGAAGTGGAAGAAACCAGTTTAATAGTTGTCCCCTTCGAGTAGCGAAAAATAAACAATACTTTGTAAAAACATTCAACATTGGTTGATATTCCGCTGTTTTCATATTATTTATTGACCTAAGTTTTTGTAAAATGCACTAGTCTTTTTTAAAGATATCATTGGACAATTTACTCACTGTTTTTGGATTTTACAAAATCGCTTGGATTGGCATGAAATTTGACATAAGCATAGCTAACATGTCAAAGAAAAAAGTGATATTGTGCCAGTGTGTGCTTTTTTCTGGGGATGAGTACCACCCCCTTCTCGAGTGTGAAAAAATATAGGTAAAAATATGTCCGTAAGTGGATAAACTAATTAAATTCCTTGTATTTTTTGTTTTTAGATGGTTTTTCGTAAATAAATCAAAAAGTAAGTATTTGATCGAAAAAACTATTCTTAGCAAATATAAAGCTTATAAAACAGTAAAAAAAATTATGTATGTATGAAGTCTGGACACACAATAAAAACAGAGTTGGAGCTGAACAACAGTTGGTTCTTATTCGTCGAATTCCAAATCGACTAGTTCAACGTAAAATATCCAAAAAATAACGCACTTTTCGGGGAAAACTCGCCACAAATTTTTTAAAGTGTTTAAAAAAGTTTTATTTTTGTTATTTAAAAAGTATCTATTCTATCACCATCAGCATCAAAAGTAAGTTACGCTTTAAATAAAATATGTCCCTTTTTTTGCTAAAAGAAATCGTGAAAATCACCACCTAATTAGCATTCCATATGAAATTAATAGTTACCGCCCTAGTTAATTTACTTATATTATACTGTTTATATGATCTATAAGATTTATTGGCAAGAAATGCTTATTAAAAAAAATTGGTTTTAAAATAAAAAAATTTTAATTTTGAAAAAAAATGCCTTGGTTTAAAATAACTTAAACATTAGTGATACTAAATATCTCAAAGAGTAAAAAATGTACATATCACATAAACAATACATAAGTAAATTAGGCGGTGATTTTTACATTTTTTTAACAAAAAAGAGACTTCATTTTGATGCTAACTAACTTTTGATGCTAGAAACGTTTATAAAAATACAAATAAAACTTTTTAGACATTTTATAACAGTTGTAAGTCATGAGTTTTTCCCGAAAAGTGCTTCGTTTTATGGTTATTTCATGTTAAAATATTCGATTTGTATTTTGACGAAGTAGAACCTGCTTTTCATTAAGGTGATACAGTAGCGATCAACAGGTAGCCAAAACGCGTTCCAAGATTGCGGCTGTAATTTTGAATATTTTTTCGAGATATTTGGCACACGTATTCGTAATATAATAAAGAATGGCGGTACAGAGCCGAATTTGAAAAATATATTAATATGTGGAAATTACTCTGTAATTAAATATAATATTAAAAAAACGAGCCTGTACCGCCATTAAGAAGAACAAAAAAATACACTTTCTTCAAATAAACTTTTTATCCGATGCCTAGATTTTGTGTCATTTTGGAACTACTAATGAAATACAAAATTTTAGTAGTTCCAAAATGACACAAAATCTAGGCATCGGATAAAAAAGTTCATTTGAAGAAAGTGTATTTTTTTGTTCTTCTTAATGGCGGTACAGGCTCGTTTTTTAAATATTGTATTTAATTACAGAGTAATTTCCACATATTCATATATTTTTCAAATTGGGCTCTGTACCGCCATTCTTTATTATATTACGAATACGTGTGCCAAATATCTCGAAAAAATATTCAAAATTACAGCCGCAATCTTGGAACGCGTTTTCGCTACCTGTTGATCGCTACTGTTTCCTCTTAACTACAACTCTACTTTTACAGGGTCTACAGACTTCATACATACACCATTGTTTTCACTTTTTTATACGCTATATTTTTGCTAAGAATATTTTTCGTTAAAATACTTTTTGAGTTTTTTTCTAAAACCGTCTAAAAACGTGACTTTTTTGTTGAAAAACGAACATAATATATTCACTTGCAAATAACTCAAACAGTATGTTAAGAAAAAATCTATAGAACAAAAACTAGCTTAGAATTACTCAGTTTATCCACTTTAGGACTTATTTTGAATGTATGTCTTTTCACATTATAAAAGTGGTTGTACTAACTCCCAAGGCAAAAGCACACGTCGGCACAATATCACTTTTTCTTTGACCTGTCAGCTATGTGCATACCCAATTTCATGTCAATCCAAGCGGTTGTTTAAAATTCGGAGGTTTTGCAATATTTACCGTGAGTGGATGGACTACAGATATATGTATATTAGATAAAAATTATAGTCTCAGCGAATCTTTGAAATATCTCCATTCCTTTGAAATGTTACATTTTTTAAGCCTTGAGGGAGTAGGCGCAAAATTATGACCAATGCTATTTAAATGCATTCAGTTTATTCGAATCCTGAGAAAACTAATAAGAATTTTGGAAAAATTTAAACGCAGAATGAAAGATTACATTATAACCGAGGGCGAAACTCTCTAAAAACTTTTATGTTTATATTGATAAGTGAAAGGGTGAAAAAAAAAGAAAATTTAGTGTGATTTTTTATTTCAAATATTTAATTCAAAAGAAATTTTTGTTTATTCTATTCTTTTTGACATGAGGCTGTATTTGATTTCTCTATGTCATTGTATGCTATTGGTTAGTTCCTATCATTTCAGCCGACGTACGTCACGATTGGATCAATAGGGCCGAACATACATAACTAAGGCCCTTTTGGCATGATGCTGTATTATTTTGAAGTCGATACAGCCTGAATATTTTTTTTTATTTTTTTACGTTCTATGTGATTAAAAAAATTAAGAATCACCGCAATTTTAGCCCACCACCCCCTTCCCCTTTCCCCACATCAAAAAATGTCAATTTTTCGATTTTATTTTTTTTTAAGTTGGTTTGCAATTAAATTATAAATTACAAAAAATTCACACGCACAGCTGAGGCTTTTACAAAACATATATTTTTATGGACCCGAAGGTCGAGTGTACATAACCTCAATGTTTTTTGTTTTTTTAATAGGTACGTATAACTTTTTTTGGCGATGGCTGCATGTCTAATTTTTTTGCGTTTTGTGAATTTTATCAAAATCTGTATTTCTGACTTTTTTCAGATTTATTCGTAAGGTGCGCCATCTTCAAAAATCCGGAAAACTGGTTTTTTCGGTAGTTTTTTGGGATTTTCTCCATTTTATATACTTCAAAATAGACTAACTCAAGGTTTTTTATAGGTTACGTATATATAATTTGAAATAACTGAGTTTTTAGGGATATTCAAAAATTGTGTAAAACACCTAAACCCCCCAAAAACTATGTTTTTTCAATTTCTTAAAAGTTTCTTAATTCTTTCGTACCCCATGAAGTTAAATTACAAAGCCATTAAAATATAACTAGAGGTGATTCATACCTACTTACCATCTCAATTGAATGCAATCATCGGCAAAGCCATCTTTTAGTGTCATTGTGTCATCCCCAAAAATCTACCTGGGTCTTAAAATGCAGGTATGCATACTTGTTCCGTTATAACTCTTATCTTTTAAAATTTTGTAGTAAAAGCATTTCTATAGCTATAGTGAGTTTATTGCCCTACCTCTTTATGTGGCTTAATGATTTGGATTGTAAACACAGATAAGAAAGGGTGTGATAGACCAGAGAAATTAGCAAATAAATGGCCTCTTTCGTGACATCCGTTGATACAGGTATCTAAGAACTGCTTATGGCATTAGGGTAAATTTAGTTACAACAGTATCCAATATAAAAATTATGCAAAAAATCAAACGTACTTTTTAACTTATAAACAATATATAAACAATTAAAGATCGCTATTTGATTGTAAATATTAAAGGTGGAGACCGGTATGCTGTATGGAAAGGTGATACAATTTTACTGAAGAGCATAGAAAATTCTTTAAAATGAGTGTTTGGAAAGTTCTTTTTGTTAATTTGTTGCTTAGTTATTGGGAAAATAGCTTCAAAAGTCGATTTTTTGAAAATAATTAATAACTTTTCTAAAAATACACTAAAAGCTTTATTTTCGCGTAAGTAAAGGAACAATATTAGAAGTATTCAGCCGTTAAAATTTCAAGAAGTTTTACCTAATAGTTATTGCAAAATTGAAATTGTTTATCCCAAAAAGCTTCTATCTACAGCGTTATTATGCATAAACTATTAGGTCAACATAAATTCTAAAGACATCAAACCAAAGAGAAAGGTTCAATTTATCAAATTAGATCAAGTCTTGAATAAAAAGTTTATAATAAATATTATAAATAATTATAAAATAATTTTGAAAAAGTAGTGTTATTTTAAGCTTATTCGCGAACTCAAGCGAGGGTGCTGCCGCTTATTTTGAACTAGAGGAATTGGGATGAAGATTTAAACAAAACATCCGTTAACCTATATATCAATGTCGATTGAATGCTTGTCTGGTGTGTTCATTTAATGAATGATTTATTTATATTAATTAATTACATCAATAAAAATATTAATTATATCAAAATGCATTATCCCAATTACATCGGCCATTTTCATGCAACTGCACTGCCACCTATAGTCGATTGAGTTCGCGAATAAACAATTAAAATAACAACCGCATTAAAATGTGGGAATTAACTAATTTTGATGGGAAATAAGCCACAATTTTACTAAAAAAAATGGTTTTATTTTGACAACGACACCCGATTTGAGCGTCGAAACGTTAATAAAATCAGTTTTTTTAGTAAAATTGTGGCTTATTTCCCATCAAAACTAGTTAATTCCAAAAATGCCACAAGAAAATAGCTTCAGAACAACAACACGTAGGAAGTTAATTTTTTTTATTCGACATGTTGGTATTCTTATAGAAACTGAAACAAAAATTTAATGCCCTACAACCATAGGCGTAGCGTGACCTAATAATTTGGGGGGGCACGGGGTCTACGGGGGGGGGGGGGGGAGTGGTGGTCCCGTGGAAACTTTTTTGAAAACTACCACTTAAGAACTAAAGTAAAGTATATGTGTATTTTTGTTAAACATTGGTTTTAATCAATTTTTACTATATTGATGGATTGTAAAAAGACTCAATTTCAAAATATACAAGTTTATTCTATTCTAGACATAACTGCATGGACATTTATAACACAAAAACAAATTTGTGTACAAGACAAAGTTTTCAGGTGAACAGAACTACAGTAATGGTTTTCAACGAACCAATTTTCGTTAGTTCTAATGAAGCATTAGCCTCCTATCGGCTAGATTTGAAAATCTGTCAACTAACAGATCTAGTTTTTTATCTTTCATGTATTCAGACGTCAATTCTTGCTCAATAGACATCAGGGCAAGCCCACTTAAGCGGTCTTCTGTCATGGTGCTTCGAAGAAATGTCTTTAGTCTTCGTAGTGTAGAAAACGATCTTTCTGCGCTTGCTGTTGTGATAGGCCACGAAAGTGATATTTCTAGTAGCTGCCAAACATCTGGTGCACTGGCTTGAAGATCATTCTCAATAAAAAAATCAGCCAACTCTTGGAACGTTACTCTTGTGGTTGCTTTGTCTGTTTTGACAAAATTGTTCTTTGCATAACAGTGAAAAAACTTAAGATGTGCAGAGAAACTTAAAGACAAGTTATAAAACTTTTGGATTGCCATAACAGCGTTGTTGTCAATTTCGGTCCAATTAAATAGTAACTGGGCAATGCAGTTGATTTTATCATAATCGTTCTTGGAAAAACGAGATTGCAAGTTTACAATTACTGTGTCTAAAGCAGCAAAGTAAATGTCAGTCTTGAACATCTGTTCAGGTGATTGATGAAATGCAGCATCTGAAGAGCTACTACTAGCTTCAAGTTTTTTCGGAATCTTCCGTTTGCGTGGTAGTGAAGGCCTTTCAACTGACAAACCTTTCATACCATATTTGTTACACTGTTCTTCTGACTCATTCCACATCTGAATAAAGCCATCATCATTTCTGTCCAGTTTTAAACAGTCAATGACTGATTCAACTTTTGCAAAAACCTTAGAAATGTCAAGAGATTCACTCTGCAGTTCTTTGGAGAGTATATCAGTCTGACTCAAAACGCTGTGCAATAGTTTTAAACTGAATACAAATTCAAATGTGCTGATTTGTTTGGCTAGACCATCAGCTTCGGCTGCAATTTTACGATTTGATACATCGTTTGCAATAACTTCCAAAGTTTCGTACACTTCAGGGAGCTGCTCTAGAATTACATGGATTGCTTTGTGTCGAACTGTCCATCTAGTTCGAGACAAGCTCACCAGTCTTTTCATTTTTGTTTCTCCGCTTTACTTACATATTGATTCAAATATTGAAAACCTGTTAGCTGATGCATTAATTAAGTTATACAGGTTATTTACTATGGATAAGCAATTCCGAAGCTGTCTTATTTCTTCACAAAATCTCTGAACAGCCAGATCAAGCAAGTGGGCATGGCAGTGTGTGTACAAAGCTTTAGGCTCTTCTTCTTGGAACCTTGAGGCAACACCTTTGAATTTGCCGCTCATGTTACTAGCTCCATCATATGCCTGGCCGTGCATTTTATTTAAGCTTATACCCAACTGCTGCAGATACTGTTTAATAGTGTGATGTAAATTTTCACCAGTAGTGTCTGACACATCAACGAAGCCCAAAAACCTTTCATTGATTTTAATGTGTCCATCTATTTTAGTAATGTATCGAATGCAAATGCTAAGCTGTTCACGGGTTGAAATATCCGTAGTTTCATCACAAATAATTGAGTAGGCCAAAGCCTCACTCACCTCTTGGACAATTTGTTGAAGCATTTCACTTTTTATGCAATCTATTATCTCATTTTGTACCTGGGCACTTTTGTATGAATGGACTGGGGATTTCATTAATGTTTGGATTCCTTCCTCCATTTCAGTAGATCTCAGTTCTAGCAGTTCTATAAAGTTCCCCCTGTTAAATGAAGCAGTACTCTCATCATGTCCTCTTAAGGCAAGATTCTGTTTTCCAAGGAATAGGATGTTTTCAATTATGAATTTTAAATACCTCCTATTCATCTCAACCATTTTAGTATGTGCCGAGGACAACGAATCTGCTACCGTGCTTCCTGCTTTTCTATACTCATTGAGAAACTGTTTAGATTTTTGATGCATTTCACTCTTCTCATGTTTCCTGAATTTTTCCAAAGCTTTCTTCCAATTGTTCATGCCCAGTTTAGTGAATGACTCCTCCCCGCGACCAGACTTATGTTGACAAAATAGTCGGCATGGGTAACAAAATGCAGCGTCTGTAATGGGGCTATATTCGACCCAATTAAATTCACTGTACCAGGATTCTTTGAACTGCCTCGATTTGGATTGAATCTTGCTTACCTTAAAACAATCAACAGGCTGAAATGCTCCTTTTGCAATATCTGCACTTTGTACTCCCAATGAAGGATCTCTACTTTCGCCCTGGAATGTAGCATCACGATCTGGGCGTAAACAAGATGGCGATTCATCACCAACGCTACCTCCAGTGCTACTTCCCGCTAAATGTCTATCTTCATTTACATTTTCACTTGAATTTCCAAGTTTTTTAAAGAATGTTAGTACAGAGGACTGTTTCTTAGACATGATAACAAACGAACATCCGCAAAAATTACACAAACAATAGCAGCTCAGCTAGTAACAATAAGCTTATTGAACGAATAAAACGTGGCGACCACCTACACAACACAACACACGCGCACTGAGCTGGTATGATATCCCTCCGCCAGGCGTCGGCTGGGCTCGGGTGCATTCGATCGGCTGCTCCAGCTCGGGCGCAACCGGCCAGAGTCGGCTCACCGGCACTTGTAAATTTAGTTGTAACACGCGCATACTTTACACACACAGAATCAAATTAGATGCATACAGAAAAATAGACTAACGGGGGATCTATATTAGTTATTCATTCGTAACTTTTACTGTATACATATACGTAATTTAAAGATAATTTATATTATTTTTTTCTTTTTTTGCATAATGTTGGGGGGGCACGTGCCCCCCCGTGCCCCCCCGGCCCGACGCCACTGCCTACAACCCTTAAAACCCGAGTTAGCCACTTTTTTCAAAAATTCACCGGGGCTTTGTTTATAAATATTAGAAAATTTGAAAAGCAACATTTAAACGAATGAAAGAGCATGTTTATACAAAAAAAAATTAAAACGATTCTTTTAAAAACGAGCCGTCCATGATGCGCCAAAAGTGAAGAGTTTAAAAGTAAAGCGATTCTTACCCTCTTGATTTTATTATCAAAAACTTAATTCACAACTACACATTTATAAAAGGCGCAATACCTCCGGTAAGATTTAGGTACAAAATTAACAAAACCCAAAAAAAAATATATAATACAATATTCCAGTTACCCGTCGTTTGTCACCATTAATCCCTTTATCCTAAAGATAAATAACAGTTTTTCGACGAAAATTCCATTCGATCAAATGTTCGTCGATGAATTGTCCATTCGATGAATTGTGCATTCGACCAACTGTTTGTCGACCAACTGTTGTCGACCAATTTTCCGTCGACGAAGTGTTCTCGACCAGCTTTCCGACACCGGATTTGGGTGTCATTGTATTCTGTTGGTTAATTCCTACCATTTTAGCCACCGTACGTCATGATTGGAAAAATAGCAGCGAATATACGTAACTAAGGCCCTTTCAATATTTTACTGTAATTGATTTTTCTGTGTCATTGTATTCTGTTGACTGATTCCTATCATTTGAGCCGCCGTACGACACGTTTGGACCAATGGGAGTGAAGATACGTAACTAATACCTAACAAGAGGTTTACTCAAACTTCTTTTTTGTACTTATACCACTCGGTAAAAGTACAAAAAAAAGTTTGGGTAAACTTTTGCACAACTGTGTAAGTACTAACGAAAAATCTAAAATATTAAAAAAAATTAGTGGAATCCGTTAATCTGTTCTCGAAAAAATTAGCTATGAAAATGAGCATAATTTTCTATATCCCTAACTTTTGACGAGCAGTTTAGCTTAAATGGGGAAAAGCGGTAAGCTTAGACCAAACACCAGTAGGAGGCATTCAATTAATTGAGGAAAAAAATTAAATGGATAACAATATTTATTTCAGTTACACAAAAGGCATTGTCCCGCTAGAATGTTTGAAATCACAATTAATAGTCCTACAAAAAAGACAGGCGTTTAAAAGTGATAAGACCATTGAACAATAAGCCTGTGAGCTACCTTTTAAACACATTCTTAAAAATAATCCATAACACAATTAAAAAAAGGTTTGTTAAGAAATTCTTTTATAGACTTCAGAAATTCAACAACTTCTCCTGATTATGTTTAAAAAACGTACGGAATGCACTAAATGAAAAAAAAAAAAGAAAAAGATTTATCATACCGTTATACTATAATATATCCTTACGTTGAATATTTGATGCTTCCCTGTGGAGTATAAAACGGACAGTGGTGTTTTTCCCGTGATCTGCCTTGTTTAGTCTTCTTTGTCGTTTTATTCGTTAAATCCTATCCTCTTAAGTCACAGCGTCAGAAAGCAGTGGGTATATGCAGTGAACGGGAGGCCTATGTCGAACAGTGAACGTTGGGGCCCTTTCGCGTTTATCATATGTAGAGAAGTCGCTTGTCAAAAACTGGACGTATGTAATCGTATTCTATTTGTTAAATACTCTCACATAATATGTCATACCATGTGCGTTAATCCATTTTATTTCTACAATTTTAAAGTGTTATTACATGCCGTCATTTTCATTTGTCTACACCATCGTATTCTGCCAGTTAAATCCCATCGTTTCAGGCGCTGTACGTCACGATTGAACCAATAGGACCGAAGATACATAACTAAGGCCCTTTTGACCTGCTGCTTGTTTGATTTTTCTGTGTCATTGTCTTCTATGATGCCTAAGGCATATTTATGACATGTCTTATTTTTAAAGAAAACAAGTAATTGGACTTCGTAAGTCCTAGGTTTTCACCCAAAGTAATCGAAAGTAGAATTGGAAGTCGATATTTGAATTCTTCGTGTAATTTTGCGTGGATTGATATACAAATTTACTAATTTTGAGTCATTTTTACTAAACTGTTTACACAGAAATAACTCTAAAGATTCAAACCTTTCAATACGCTTCGATTTATGTGTTCGTATACTATTTCTGAGTCTATTGGGACCGTGCAAGTTCGGCAAAACGACACCTGGTTTCTACGCTCTGCAACTTTATTCGCACTTTTAATTATATTGGCCAATTATATTAGTCCTGGTTACTGGATAATTGTCAAGGCCATAATCCAAAAAAATAATAAGAAGAAAAAATAAGATTCAGGTTATGTTATTAAAACGTAAACAATTGTATGTAGTAAATAAAATTAGTTATTAAAATGCAGTACTGCAAGCAAAATACAATTAATTTAATTTGCCTTCATATAATAATTGCATATAATATCAATATTGCAGAGCAACATATAATTTTTCTTCTTCAATGACAGTAGGTATGAAATGTACGTCAATTTGACAATTTCAATGGACAATATGAATTATTTAAGAAAGTTGCAATATTTCTCCGCTATTCGCGCACGATCGTTTCTCGTATCCGTTCCAAGTACTTGCACACCGCGAATAATGGCATTTCCGGTTATAACTTTTTAAGCGGAAATTACGTAAAAACCAAAATTTTACATTTGTTCTCATCTTGCTAAGCCACGTTGAATAATATATCACTTATTCTCTTTCGGCAACTTTAAAATAGTAAATACTTACGGTTGCAACCCTAAAACCGGAACTCCGACGTCAAATTTCTCATCTTTAATAATACCATCCTTAAGTTAAAAGCTTTCATTCGACACCCGATTTGTCATTCTATCTGTATTAATAACGGAGGAGTTGTATTCGCGGATGGACAGACATACGGACAGACAGCCTAGGTAAAATTTTTCATCTTTAATACCATGCTTGAACTATAAGCTATCATTTGGCACCTCATTTGCCATTATACCTGGTATAATGACGGAGGATTTATACTCGCGGTCGGAGGGATCGACGGACAGACAGCCTAGGTCAAATTTTTCACCTTTAGTATCATCCTTGGATTATAAGCTTTCATTTGACACCTCATTTGTCATTCTACCTGGTATATTGACGGAGGAGCTATATTCGCGGTCGGACGGACCGACGGTCAGACAGCGTAAGTCAAATTTCTCACCTTTAGTACCATCCTTGGATTATAAGCTTTCATTTGACACCTCTTTTGTCATTCTACCTGGTATAGTAGAGGAGTTATATTCGCGGTCGGACGGACCGACGGACAGACAGCCCAAGTCAAATTTCTCACCTTTAATACCATCCTTGGATTATAAGCTTTCATTTGACATCTCATTTGTCATTCTACCTGGTATAATGACGGAGGAGCTATATTCGCGGTCGGACGGACAAACGGACAGACAGCCTAAGTCAAATTTCTCACTTTTAGTACCATCCTTGGATTATAAGCTTTCTTTTGACACCTCATTTTTCATTCTACCTGGTATAATGACGGAGGAGTTATATTCGCGGTCGGACGGACCGACGTCTCACCTTTAGTACCATACTTCGATTATAAGCTTTCATTTGACATCTCATTTGTCATTCTACCTGGTATAATGACGGAGGAGCTATATTCGGGGTCGGACTGACCGACGCGACGGACAGACAGCCTAAGTCAAATTTCTCACCTTTAGTACCATCTTTGGATTATAAGCTTTCATTTGACACCTCATTTGTCATTCTACCTGGTATATTGACGGAGGAGCTATATTCGCGGTCGGACGGACCGACGGTCAGACAGCGTAAGTCAAATTTCTCACCTTTAGTACCATCCTTGGATTATAAGCTTTCATTTGACACCTCTTTTGTCATTCTACCTGGTATAGTAGAGGAGTTATATTCGCGGTCGGACGGACCGACGGACAGACAGCCCAAGTTAAATTTCTCACCTTTAATACCATCCTTGGATTATAAGCTTTCATTTGACATCTCATTTGTCATTCTACCTGGTATAATGACGGAGGAGCTATATTCGCGGTCGGACGGACAGACGGACAGACAGCCTAAGTCAAATTTCTCACTTTTAGTACCATCCTTGGATTATAAGCTTTCTTTTGACACCTCATTTTTCATTCTACCTGGTATAATGACGGAGGAGTTATATTCGCGGTCGGACGGACCGACGTCTCACCTTTAGTACCATACTTCGATTATAAGCTTTCATTTGACATCTCATTTGTCATTCTACCTGGTATAATGACGGAGGAGCTATATTCGGGGTCGGACTGACCGACGCGACGGACAGACAGCCTAAGTCAAATTTCTCACCTTTAGTACCATCTTTGGTTATAAGCTTTCATTTGACACCTCATTTGTCATTCTACCTGGTATAATGACGGAGGAGTTATATTCGCGGTCGGACGGACCGACAGCCTAAGTCAAATGTCTCACCTTTAGTACCATCCTTGGATTATAAGCTTCTATTTGACACCTCATTTGTCATTCTACCTGGTATAATGACGGAGGAGCTATATTCGCGGTCGGTCGGACCGACGGACAGACAGCCTAAGTCAAATTTCTCACCTTTAGTACCATCCTTGGATTATAAGCTTTCATTTGACACCTCATTTGTCATTCTACCTGGTATAATGACGGAGGAGTTATATTTGCGGTCGGACAGACCGAAGGACAGAAAGTTTAAGTCAAATATCTCACCTTTAGTACCATCCTTGGATTATACGCTTTCATTTGACACCTCATTTGTCATTCTACCTGGTATAATGACGTAAGAGTTATATTCGCGGTCGGACAGACCGACGGACAGATAGTTTAGGTCAAATTTCTCACCTTTAGTACCATCCTTGGATTATAAGCTTTCACATTTTTTCAAAATTGGGTGAAAACAACTTGATGCCAGAATGATTTGTTGATGAAAATAATATATACATTCTCAAATTCCCTATTTTTCGTTGTGGATAATATTGTATTCAACAGTGATGCCAAATTTCTGATGCCAAAATGATTGATAATGAAAGTGGGATATACGTTTTCATGTATATAGCGGCAGCGACAAAACGGTAAAACACTGAACTAAATGTATATAATATTTTCACTGTGCCATCATTTTGAACTCAAACATTTTATGGAATAAACTTATATAAGTCAGTAAGGAATAAACAAAGAAAGCTGATATATTAAAGTAACATCAAGGAATCAAATCTCTAACTACAGAGTTGATTAGACTTCTGCTAACAAGTACAGGAAAAAAGTTATTAAGGTAGTGTAAAGTGGCATCGATATACAGATGCCACTTTGCAAGACGATGCCAAATTGATGGTAAATGCATAATGTATCGATGCCAAATTGATAGTAGGATTTATATATATATATATATATATATATATATATATATATATATATATATATATATATATATATATATATATATATATATATATATATATATATATATATATATATATATATATTTACTCCCAGCGTATGAAGTGAGCCACATATCAAAAGAAACTGCGGTTGAAGTGAGGTCCTGTACAAAGTGAGGTGTCCAGTATACGGACCTCACTTAGTCAATCAATGTAAGACTTTTTCGTAGACATGTACTGATAGCAAACACTGTTTTTTTACAAAAAAAAGTGGGACCTCACTTTGTATGGTCCACATCAATTTTTAGTTCAGAGATTTTCCGCATAAAGGCGCTGACTTTGGCGTATATTTTCTAACCATGTATATTCTATGCCCTGTTGAATAACTTACGATACACATAGTGAGGACCATACAACTGGCAACATCTGTTCAACCAATCTTTAAAACAGTGGATCGTCAATCGTCGCATAAATTCAAACAGTACAAAAATGTTTAATACTTTAATCCTTTTTGAGAGCGTAGGCGCAAAATTTCGGTCGAGTTCTTTTTAAACGCATTTATTTTTTTCGAATCCTGAGATAACTAATAGGTATTTTTAAAATATTTAAACGCAAAATAGAAGACTACATTATTCCCGAGGGCAGAAAGTCCCTTATAATGAACAAAAAGTTTCTTTTGTAATATATATTTAAAATTAAAAATCAGACTATTTTTTTTCACCCCTGTGACTTATTAAAATAAATATTATAGAAGTTCTCAAGGACTTTCGACCATGGATAATACAGTAATATTTCTTTCTGCGTTTAAATTTTTTAAAAATACTTAAGGTTTTCTCAGTATTCGAAAAAAATGAACGCATTTAAAAATAATTCGAGCGAAATTTTTGCGCATATGCTCTAAGAAAGGCTTAAAATACTATAAATTTTTGTAATCAGTATTTCAATAGTTATTTATGATATAAGTGTTAAAAGTACACGTTTAAGGCACGCATGTGAAAGTTTGCAGAATGAGCGACAGCGAGTTCTGCAATTCACATGAGTGCCTTAAAAATGCACTTTTTAACACGCATATCATGCAATATTTTTTCTACAAACGTAATTACAGGACAATATCTACAAAAACTTTTACTTGAACTTGACTGACATTCCATTTTTATATTTTTTTGACATTACATCAAAATTGCCTATACGATCAATACGAATTGCAGTGCCATAAAAATTTTAAAGCACTAGTGCCTTAAAGCAGCGCCGGATAAAGGGGCGGGCGAGCCGGGCGACCGCCCGGGGCGCCAGAATTTGGGGGCGCCAAATTTTGAGAGACGCTGATATATAAATATAATATTTACCCCCCTCCGTGGCTCAGTGGTAAGAGCGCCTGCCTTTGGATCGAAAAAATCCGAAAGGTTGTGGGTTCGAATCTCACCAGGGTCGGAAATTTTTCATTTATTATAAATTAATAAATGAATATAGTTTCTGTCCTCGTGGGATCGGTTCTCACCGGAGGGACCGCAGACGTTCGGATACAATTAGCGTCTCTTTGCAAAGACAATGACGTCGACATTGCAAAGTAACAAGCCACTTACTCAACACCCACACTACTTACACATGACACTAGGTACCTAACTGTTCAAAATTACCTAACAAATAAGAGGAATTAGAAATGAGCGAAATGAATTGAAAACAAACATACAGGACATACTAAACATATGGAATAAGCACTATAAAGAAAAATTCGAGGCAAGCAACCAACAAAATGAGGACAGAGGACAGCAGGAAAGAGAAGAGGATAGGGACAATCGAGTGGACGAAATTCATATCAAAGATATTGAAGAAGGATTGGCAAGAATAAAGATTGGAAAAGCGGGAGGTGCAGATGACATAGATCCGGAGATGACGAAGTACGTGGGAGAACGTAGCAAGTTTTCACTACTGGAAATAATGAGGGAAGCATGGAAAACAGAAAAGATACCGAAAGACTGGGAAGAAAATTTATTGATAATATAGATATATATATATACACAAGAAAGGAGATAAAGCGGAATGTGATAAATATAGGGCTATAGGCTTATCATCAGTGGCATATAAAGTCTACACCAGGATAATAGAAAGGAAGCTCAGGAAAGAACTGGAAGGAAAACTAGAAGAAGAACAAGCTGCTTTTAGGAAGGAAAGAGGAACCACAGATAATATATACATACTGAGAAATATAATTGAAAGGAAAAACGAAATAGGACAAGATTTATATATTACGTTTATAGATATTAAAGCAGCTTTTGATTCTATAAATAGAGAAGTAATATGGTCAGTAATGGAAGACCTGCAAATCCCGCAAAAGATAGTAAGCGTGGTGAAAAGTAGATATAGAAACGTACCTGCTAAGGTACAAATAAACGGAAACAGATCGCCAATAATAAACCTAAGGAGAGGAATAAAACAAGGGGACAGTCTCAGGCCAGTTTTGTTTATATTAGTAATGGATAGAGTAATGAAGAGCGCTAAAAGAAAGTTAAGGCAATTACAGTCAACAATAGGATACAAAAATTTAGTACAAGAATTTAGTACCAGTGAGAATGGAGGGATTACTATATGCAGATGTCCTAGTAATAATAGCAGACAATAAAGAGAAAATGCAAAAATTAATCGATATCTGGGTGGAAGAAATATAAAATTTGAAAATGGAGGTAAATATAAAGAAAACGAAGATTATGATAGTAGCCCAAAAGAAAAGGGAAGAAATAAACCACACGATATTTAGGAGCAAAAACCAAATAATAGAAACAGTCTCGACGTTTGAATACCTGCGAGTAATAATATCAGAGGATGAAAGGTAGATCAAGAAATCTCATACAGGGCGAAAAAAGCAAATAAGATCTAATATGCACCAAACAAAACAATATTTGGAAAGCAAGAAATAGATAAAGAAATAAAACTGAAGGTATACAATGCAATATCTGTATCAACTTTAATATATGCAAGTGAGACATGGGTAAACAATGCAAAAATAGGCAGTACAATAAACGGAGCGGAGATGAAGCAGCTGAGAAATATAGCAGGAAAAACGAAATTATACAGAATAAGAAATGAAGATATTAGACAAAGACTGAAACAGGAATCGATAATAACCAAGATCCAAAAAAGAAAATTAAAATGGTATGGACACATTAGAATGTGTTAAAATGGTATGGTCCAGAATGTACCACAGCTTAAACAGAACATTCATTGGAAAGAGAGAAGTAGAGGAACTGGTCCGAATATGGGCCCCCCATTTGTTTTTCTATTGAAACTTGCTTATAATATTTTATAACAATGTCTAAATATCATTTATACATGCTATGAGACCTTAGAAAAAAAAACTGCTAACTATGTATTTTTTATAACAAAGTTTATTTATTTTACGGGTAATAATATGATGTGAGGCATATTTTTCTAACCAGGCCAGGCTGTCTAAAATATGGGCCCCATTCAAAAACTAACAAAATTTTCTTTTGACAACAAAAATACGAAATAACCTAGCCAACAATTTATGCTTGGAGAATAAGAAACATATATGTGAAAAAATAAAATGAAATTAACTGCAAAAATCGCAAACGTAAGAGTCTTTCTCAGTTCCGGAACACTGTTCATGTGCCCAGACATTGCACATTAAACATTGAACCCACGGTTCTCCTCTAGTATCATCAGAAAACTGTTGTTCAGAAAATAGACATGCGGTGTCATTGATGCTTTCAGGAGAATACTGTCCTATCTGTTTTACGTCAAGGTCTTCGTCAGCAGGCAAAAATTCCTCTTCCTCTTCTTCATCCGAACTGAATTTGATTTTTCTCTTGGGTTTCTTTACATTTTCTTTCGGCTTTAGCGCAGAATTTATTAGGAAGTTCCCCCTTTCCTTCCTTGGTTTTTACATTTTCTTCTGATTCAACTGAAAAAACAGTTCTCTTCCCCGTTCTTTTTTTGATTTATTTATATTCTCAATTGATAATTCAAGGTCTGATTTATACGAAGATGAAATTATAACTTGAGAACGAGAACTTTTCCTTCCTCTTGAAGACGCTCGCTTCGTAACTGATGGGACAGTTGAAAAAACGAATGGACTCGTGAATGTTTTGAACGGTGTTCTAGCACAGTTGTTGTGTTCGTTGTTTTCCTTAATAGTTGATCTGGGTCTTTAGAATAACTTGGTCCTTGATCTTCTGAACGAACTGTTATATTTTCTGAAGAAATCGTTTTTGCAAGGTCGCTTGTCAATGCTTACAAATAAATTTCAGTCAAGTTACAAGTTTTCTCAGATTCAAGTTTTTCAGCACTGAAATCAGCATCAGAAAAAATGGTTATATTTATTGGCCCTATTTCTGTTACTTTAAAACCATTCTTAGCTATCTCTGCCGCCTGGCATTTCAAAAATAATGCCGTTTCCAATAGTTCTGCTAGATTTATGCGAGCAGTCTAAATATGGGCCCCTAGCCCATATTTACGTCACACAAGGGGCCCATATTTCAAAATATGTACGTTCAAGAAAAATAGTAGCTTATGATTTTGTAATTATTTTTTGTTTCCAACCTATATCAAAACTATTTTCCTCCCTTTTTCTGCCACACAAGCATAATATATCAATTCCGCAATAATGTCAATAAACACAAATATCACGTAATATAAACCTGCCCAATAAATTTTTTTCAAAAGTCAAAATCAAACGGTGTACACTGTGTAACAACAACATATGTGCTGGTCGACGAATCTGTAAATATATGACAAGAGAGGGGCCTTCTAGTATATTTGGGCATTTTCTAACAGATAGCACTACTTGTTTCATAGATAGTGTGGTGGCCCATATTAAATACATAGCCCATATTCGGACCAGTTCCTCTAAGCAGCAGGACAAAGATGATGGTATATAAAACAATCTTCAGGCCAATCCTTACCTATGGTAGTGAGAGCTGGGTGCTAACACAATCATCGAAAAGCAGAATAAACTCCATGGACATGAAGTACCTAAGAAAAGTAAAAGGAATTATAAGACGTGATAGAATAAGAAACAGCAGTGTGCGAGAAGAACTACAAGTAGAACCAATAACACAAATATTAGATAGGAACAAGCTTAAATGGTTTGGACATTTGTGTAGAATGAACGATGATAGACAGGTAAAACGCATATGGAAGGCAAAAGTACAAAACAAGAGAGGAAGAGGGAGACCAAAGAAAACCTGGAAAGATGAAGTGGTAGAAATTCTGAGGACGAAAAATACAACGTGGACTGAAGCGAAACGAAGGGCCAAGAATAAGCAAGATTGGAGACGACTTATATATGATGTAGATGTATGAAATGTATTTGTAAACACCTTACACCGTTAGGTAGAAAGGTTTAGATTATATATATATATATATATATATATATATATATATATATATATATATATATATATATATATATATATATATATATATACAGAGTCGGTATTTTCTTATCGATGGTATGCGAATTTAATAAGAGCAACAAAGAGACATGTATTTATTATACATTTAAAACGGGTTAGAAGATGTGGGACGGTCGAACGTGGCGGAACTGGGAAGGGTCACCAAAAAATTTCAGGTCGTAGGTAATGGCTTTGTCAGACAGTGTTGCCAAAGTTGGAAATTATCAAAAGAAAATATTAAAATAGAAAAAATAATATATTTAACTTTTTGTAAACAGATATAATAAACATATTATTTAAAAGAAAAAAAACTTAAGTAAAAAAATATTGTTTTCGCCAATTTTAAGAAATGTGAAAACGTTGAATTATATTTCAACGTTTATTTTTTTATTAGTTTTTTCTTTTAAATAATTTGGTTAGTACCTACACTATTTGTTAACAAACATTAATATAATATGTTTTCTACTTTAATTAATTAATTATGCAACTTTTCCGTCATAAGATCAGACAGAAGGACAAAAATGAGGTGTAAGAGTGAAAGCTCTTAACCCAAGGATGTTATTAAAGTGAGAAACTTGATCGCACAAGTACTATTTTAAAGTCTCCGAAATAGTACAAGCAACATATTATTCGACGCGCCGTAGCAAGATGCTGCTGGTATTAGTCAAGTCAGTCCGTCCAACAAAAAAATAGAATGACAAATGATGTGTCGAATGAGAGCTTATAACCCAAAGATGGCATTAGAAGTAAGAAATTTGACCTCGGACTTCCGTTTATAGAGTTACAACCGGGAGTACGGTTTTAATGACGCCGAATTAATACAAGCAATGTATTATTTAACACGCTTTAGCAAGACGAAAACAAATGTATTGTACTATTTCGGTGATTTTAAAACAGTACTTCCAGTTTCAACTCTGCAACCGGAAGTGTGAAGTCCAATTTCTCAGCTTTAATACCATCCTTAATTCGACACCTCATACTTACTACGTACTACGTGGCGTTGCAACCCTTCGTGGGTTTTAGCCCACTCGACAGCATGCCTTCACTCTTCTCTGTCTTAGACAATCTCTGTCCAGTTCTCCACGCCCGTAGCTTTCAGGTCTCCTGCTATATTATCTTGCTACCGGAGTTGAGTGTTTTAATAAAGTAGGAGTTATATTCGATAGACAGACGGACGGACAGACTTGCACAAAGCCGGAAAAATATAATGGTTTTCGTCTTGCTAAAGCGCGTCCAATAATAAGTCGTTTATAATATTTATTGGGCGACTTTAAAATAGTACTTCAAGTTTCAACTCTAAAACTGGAAGTGCAAGGTCAAATTTCTCACCTTAATAAGATCGTTGGGTAATGAACTTTCATTCGACAGCTCATTTGTCCTGTCTTATCTAATGACGGAAAAGTTGTGTTTACAAAGTCTCTGAGAGAGACAGACATGCGTATCTAATTATCCATCAAAGTAGAAAAAAAAATAATACAGTGATGAGCGCGCTAATAACCGGTTAAATAACGCAAAAGATGGAAAACTTAATACGTTGTGAATAAAAAGAGACGAAACTAGTAGATGTGTAAAATTATCGATAGGAACCTATAAGTTTACATTACATCAGGTACCTACATAGTTTCCCTCCTTTAGACGTCTATGACAGAAAACATTTAGAATTTTATAAAATTCTGCTGTCACGGTTAGATTTGTTATACTCCTCAGATATGTCTAATGGTGCGAAACTATGTAATGTTATGTAAATTTATAGGTTCCTATCGATAATTTTACATCTCTATTAGTTTCATCTCTTTTTATTTCACAACGTATTATGCTTTCCATCTTTTGCGTTATTTTGCCGGTTCTTAATAGCGCACTCATTACTGCACCTATATTATTTTTTGTGAACAAATAAGTACATCTACTAAACAAATTATTTAAAAGAAAAATATAAGTAAAAAAATAAACGTTGAATTATAATTCAACGTTTTCACATTTTTTTAAAATGGGTGAAAACAATATTTTGTTATTTTTAAATAATTTGTTTATTATATCTATCTGTTTACAAAAAGTTAACTATATTATTTTTTCTACTTTAATATTTTCTTTTGATAATTTCCAAATTCGGCAACGCTGTCTGACAAAGCCATACCTACAACGCCCAATCTTCGGCTACTTCGGCCGCCCAATATCTTCTAACCCGTTTTAAATGCATAATAAATGCATGTCTCTTTGTTGCTCTTATTAAAGACCCATACCATCAATAAGAAAATACCGACTCTGTATATACCCCACCATGTTTCACTCTTCCATTCATTGACATTTTTCATATGTTAGGTCGTCCGACCGACATAGCTCCACAGTATATGGAGGAGCGAAAGAAATCAATGTAAATCGATTTAATTTATCATATTTCACCTTTCTACAACTTTTTAGAGGGACGACTTATTATGTTTTTTTTAACATTTTGTATAATTTAGTTTGAGACATGACCGAGAGTTGCGGCGGCGCCACCGCTCTACGTATATTGACTGCAGTATACGAAATGTAGGTATTTCCGATGGTAGGTCTTCCGCTGAATATATGTTTATATTTTTACATAGCATAGGTATTCCGCAAATCGGGCAACACTGCATGCAATTAAATCTATTTTAGGAATATTCGACTGTTGGTCTCTCGCGTCGTTTATCGCCTAATATCTTGAAGTATTAGCACCGTTTATTTATGACTACCTATATAGTGGTTTCATAAATAAATGCGTGTATAATTTTTCAGTGTTTTTTATTTTTGATGTTTTTTGTTTCTGTTTTTTTTTTGGTTTTGTTATTTTTTCCATTGTTTATTAAACTATGTTTATTTGTGTGTTCATTCTAGTTTTTCAGTGGATTTAGTAGTTATTTTTTATATTTGTTTTATTTTATTTAATCTTACATTTGATTTAGATGTGTGTACATATAATTCTATAATATAGATCAAAACATACATTTCGCTATTCTTACTATTATATTAATTAAAATTAATATAGTGAGTTTTAGTCCACGACAAACGCATGGGCATTTTAATTCCAATTATATTTATGTAATGTATTATCGTTTATTAGTAAATATACCTGTATTTTAATAATTAATACATACATACATAATCGATTGCCTCTTATACCCATAGGTTATATGCTGCTCTCTGCAAATTTCCGCCACTTCTTCCTATCTGCTGCTAAAACTTTTGCTTCTTTCCACGATGTTCCTCTTTTCTCCAGTATTACATTAGTGTTCCAGCTTTTGCTTGGTGTACCCCTCGTGCTTTTATCCACTGCTTTGGCCTCCCATGCCATTTTCACTTCTATGTAACCAGTCATTCTTATCATGTGTCCAGCCCATTTAACGTCTTTTCTTTAATTTTTTCGTTGAACGATTTTACCTGTAGTTCATGTCTTATATCTTCGTTTCTTCTTTTATCTAATCTTCTTGCTCCCACCACTATTCTAAACTATCTCATTTTTGTAGCTTGTAATCTTTTTCTTTGTCTGTCGTTCAGTACTTACCAAGTTTTCTGCCCCGTATATTTGAATTGTCTGTATAATTAATAATATTAAATATATCGTGTATATTTACCTATCAACGGTATTATTTATATTATTTTAAAGTGCGCATGCTCCACTTGTCGTGGACTAGTACTTGACTGTCTCCGCGAACACACTTAATAGTACGGGATCCGAATAGGAGGTCGAAATGTACCTACCCATCTGCTTGCCGGATGAAACATTTTTTTTTATTAAATTTCATACATAGACAAACACTACCAGCAAGGGTTGCCTATCAAAATCGTGTCATAGCTATCCTTAAGGGGGGCCGTAGGGGTTGAAATCAACATTTTAAGCACATTTTTTTGAATTTTTTTTTGAAAGTATGAGAGAATAATTTTATTTTTAAATTAATTAAGCATATTAAGTATAATTCGAAAACTATTTAAAAAAAATCAAGAAAAAATATTGAAAAATAAGCCAACGGTGGACATCAGAATTTATCATTGGACCATGGTAGACAAAAAATTCAAAAAGATTTTATTAGCTTATGACTTCTCGAGGTAACGCTGTTAAGTTTCTTTTAGTTTTAATGATCTTTGACTTTTTAGTATCACTCAGAAGACAAAACAATGAAATTTTTTACAGAAAAAAGGGTGAAAATCAACATATTCATTATTTTTAAACAAAATATAAGCATAAAACAAAGTGTATTACGATATCTCGACAGTGTTACCTAAAGGAATGTCTAACGAAAATATGTACAAAATTCCAGGTGAGTTGGTCAAGTGGTTTTTGAGTTACAATGTCTAAAGTCTTTGAAAATAGCAGTTTTGAGAAAAACGCTTTTAAAGTATTGTCAACTTTTATTTTCATTTTTTTTTGTCTGTCAAAACATATAGTGATGCAAACGGGAATGTTTTTGAATCGCGGGGTAATTTACAAAAGAAAATGAGAACACCTGTTGATCGTTTCTCACTAAGCTCAAGCGCGCTGGCGAGAAGATACTGCAAACCGAGTCGAAGGTAGGAAGATAGTGTTGAATATCCCTATCTTCGGCTCGCTTTGCAGCAGGTTCGCGTTAGCACGCTTGAACGTAAGAACAACGGTCAGCAGGTGTTCTCATTTTCTTTTGTAAATTACTCCGCGATTCAAAAAGATATTCCGGTGTACATCATTTGACGATTTGACAGACAAAAAAGAAATTGAAAATAAAAGTTGACAATACTTTAAACGCCTTGTCCTCAAAACTGCTTTTTTCAAAGGCTGTAGACATTGCAACTCAAGAACTACTTGACCGACCCACCTGGAATTGCGTATATATTTTCTTTAGACATTCCTTGAGGTAACGCTGTCGACATATTTTTTGCTTTATGCTTATTATTTAACAATAATAAATATGTTGATTTTCGCCCTTTTTTGTGCAAAAAACTACGCCCTCCCCCTTAGGGATTGCTATGACACGATTTTGATAGACAACTCATGCTGGTCGAGTTTGTCTATATATGAAATTTAATAAAAAAAAATGTTTCATCCGGCAAGCAGATGGGTACATTTCTACCTCCTATTCGGATCTTAGACTATATGTCTGTATAACAAATTTAATCAAAAATGGCAAATAAATATTACATATTAACGTCACATATTTTAAATGTGTATATGTTTAATGCCAAATTGTGGAGTCATGCACGGAGCGAATAGTTAATTTAATGTATATTTTTTTTTCGGCGAGTACCTACTCAAATCTAAGCGTTCAAGCTTAAATAACGAGAAAACGGTGCATTTTATAACATACACTTACTTAACACTTGTCAAAGTACTTTGAAATACCTATTAACTGAGCTACAGAAGAAGTTGATAACATCCAAATTTATGCTCCAAACATTTTTCCAAGCAAATGTTATTGTTTTTTTTTCGTAACTCCGTTAATTTTTATTATATCAGGTTGATCCAAAAACCATTTGAAAGGCAATTTTAATAGCAATAAAATTTTATTAAATTTAAATACATTTTTTAAAAGGATTAATTAAAGGGCCCCGGTTACATGGTTTTCGCAGTAAAATTTAGGCTTCAAGTGTTTCTGTCTCGGTTATTTTGTATCCTTCAAAAATAAAAAAAAAGACAAGTAAAATCTTTGCTAACAAAGAAACATAAATTTCGTTCTGTGTCAAAAAAAACTCTATAAACAGGTCAAAATTTATGATGTCATTACTTATGCCAAAAATAAAATAGTCGCATAGGGATTACTAAATATTTAAATTTTTGTGGAAATGGCGTCTGTTTTATTTTTCACTTTTTCCTAAAAAATCGAAAAGTTCTTCTATTAAAAGTTTTTTCAAGTAAGGAATTTATTAGATGTTTAATAATTAATTTTATTCATTTTAAGTTCAATTCTCTCTTAAGGCTGGAAGATGAGTAGGTTTTCTTGAGAGGGGGCTGTAGCTCAATAATCAAAATGCGCCAATTTTAAGAGTTTAATCTTATACTTTATATGCTATACGAATTATATCTGCGGTACAATAAATATTTTAATCTTTCCCAACGTTTTTCTCTTTGTTGAATCAATTAAAGGGTTGTTTGGGGGGTTAAGACAACGATGACAAGACTACGATGATATCTGTTACATGACAAGAAAGCTAATAGAGGAATATAGGAAATGGAGACTAGAGATCAAAGAGACAAATAATATATGAATATCGATGGAACGCAGCAGGACTTGCTACTAGACGGAGGAGAAATAATTAGTAAATGTAACGATTATAAATACCTGGAGCTAAAACCACGAAAATCACGAACACTGGACGGAGCCATTAAAAACGGAATATTCAGGGCAGGAAAGCAATTACGCTTTTAAACTCAGTACTCTGGGACAAGCAGATAAACAATCAAAACAAGAAATAGATCTATAATGCCGTAGTATAAAGCATTATAACGTACAGCTGCACAGTATGGCATATAAAGGAAAAATCAAAACAAATGTTAGAGGTCACCGAAATGGATTTCTGGAAGATCAAGAAGAGAACATGTCACCAATGAACGGATACGAGAAATAATGAAGGTCACACATACAATAAATGAGGAAATCAACTAAATATAACTAAGATGGTTTGGTCATGTACAAAGAATGGATGAGGATAGAATCCCAAAACAAGTACAAAACTCTCATATATAGCTCGTAATTTATTGCAGTTGTTTTTTAATTTGTGCAAAGTGGGGGGACCAGCCCAATAGGGGTATGACAAATACCTACCCCAAGAATAAAGAGAACTTATGAATAAAAAACTGATGATGTTTTCTAATAGAATCTTACGAGCTTCCAGGATCTGATTATAATACACATATTTATAAATAGAATAGATGCCTACATTCTTTATAAATATGGATTTTTCTAGTTGAAGAATTTAATGTTTTATCAATAACTTTAAGATTCTAAACTCGTTTTAGGGCAAATGCTGAAGTAAAACATAATTTACTAAAATATCTTTGTTATGTTGATTCAAATTTACGGAACCCGAGTTAAATAACAAAAGAATAAACAAAATTTACACCTTACAGACATTAAATATTATTTTAGAAATCGACTTTTTCATTAACGAAAGTAGGTACATAACGCAATTAAACTAAAACAAAATATACCTATAACGTTTTAAAAACAGAGATAATCATATATTTATAATAATTATTATCAGATTCACCACAAGTATTCATTTCATTTAAATGTTAAAAACCACAAAACAAAACCAAATTAAAGCAAAGGTATAACATCAAAAATAAAACTTAAACAAACGCATCACTTTGAACAAACAGGTGATTTCATGACGTCACAGTTCCTTTAAAATTTTGCCATGGCGAGACAAACGTCTAAATCTGGCAACACAGGTTGGTTAATCTATTAAATGCATTTTGTAACAAAAATATACTCAGGAAGACCGAAACCTGTTAGAAATGGATAATGTAATTATACACGTGGAAGATTCAAACATTGCACAATGTAAGGAGGAGAGAAAAATAGTAGATTAAAAAAATAACAAAAAAAAATGATTTATATTTTTCCACACTGCATAGCATAAAGGTGTTTCAAGCGATATACTCAAATCGAAAAGTACATATACTCACTCCTTCTGGGAGACGACTTATAGCTGCTTTCCGAAAGGAGGAGTTAAACATACTGGGGTATATATACATATATATATATATATATATATATATATATATATATATATATATATATATATATATATATATATATATATATATATATATATATAGTGATTTTTTGAATAACGGCAATTCGGTCAGATGAAATAAAACTCTATTTGTTCTAGATTTTCAAAAAATCACTATTTAACACAGTACGGTCGAAAATATTTGTACAAATATATATATATATATATATATATATAATACTAGTGACGTCATCCATCTAGGCGTGATGACGTAATCGATGATTTTTTAAATGAGAGTAGGCGTTGTGTGATAGCTCATTTGAAAGGTTATTTAATTCTGTATTCAGTAATATAGACATTAACATAATTATTTGTACAGTGTATACAAAAAAAATTATTATATTAATTTACACAAAAACAAAGAAAAATGTTCTGCACACCCTGTATAAATAATTATATTACCGTTTATATTACTGAATAGAGAATTAAATAACCTTTCAAGTGAGCTATCACACGACCCCTACTCCCATTCAAAAAAATTATCGATTACGTCATCATGCCCAGATAGATGACGTCATTAGTATTATATATATATTGTTGTGATCTTGATTATTGATATGAGATGATAATTTTATATGTCATTTAATTTAATCAATGCATAACTAATAATCTAATTAATTTACCAGATCACATATCAATATGTTTTCAATCTCAGGGCTTTTTATAAAATTAATTACTTACGTACGTGGCTTCTAAGTATTTCTTAATGGTTCCTAATCGGGATAGGAAAGAAAAGAGTAAAATAATAACACATATGGGTTACAATTGTAATCAAAATATTGTTTATTTTATTCAAATGGCAATCACTGCTTAATATTTGCTATATCTTATTATTCTTAAACATAACATTTACACATGGGAATCTTATTTTCTTTTGATTTCCAATTGAAAGTTTTTATTAACATTTAACTATTATAATTTATTAGCAACAATTCTATTTAAGTTTGATGAAGCTTTTCTGATATTATTGATTATGTTTCTTCAAATTTAAATGTGGTATTTACTACGAAAAACCCATACATTCATGTCCAAAAAAATGAGACTGACCTTTTTCTGGTGCACTGAGAAAGTCTTCACACAAGACCCGTTTCCTGCTATCCTTGGCTGCAATCAAAACCTCGTCCTGGCTTCCAGTAATGTTCTCCTCTGAAACTAGCTCGTATAGCTCTCGTTTCCTGCTTCTGTCGTGATGCTGTCTTCTACCTTTTTCGAAACTGCAATCAGCTACCGGGAACTCTTGGCTCAAGGAGGTTCTTTTACTCTCAACCTGGCCTACCTCTCGTTCTACGATAGATACTCCACACTCACGGAACTACACAGGCTTTCTCACTCTCCGTACACTACCGTCTACTACTCGACTTCACTTCTCGACAGCTCAAAACATTCTGATCTCACTTTGTCATTCATTCCCCTACTTTCTAAATATCCCTTCCAGATTCACAAATCAAACTTCCACCACCAACTCTCATTCGCAGTATTCCTCAAAACCAATTTTTAAACTTTCTAAATATGCTTAATGGATTTCCAAGAAAATAGTTAATTCCCATTCTAAAATTACTTTCTACTATATACAATTTTAATGACCTATTCTCTATTTCCACTTAGTCGTATTTAGCATCGGCTAATGACCGATCCTTCCGCGAACAAACGAAAATGACCTATTAACGATTTCACTTGAGTCTTATTTAATCACTTCTTAAAATTAAATATAACAATTTGTTGTATACAGGTTGTTCTAAATTTATATGCCCGTGGTTGAGAAAATTGAAAATATTTTATATTAAATTGAATTTTGTCTATAATTATCAAATTTTAATTTTCATATCAAATAGAAATATAACAAATCCCCGCCTTGTATTCGATAAAATTTATCTGCATTTTTAAATAAATTTTCTCGAGGCAAAACCAACTCCCTGTATATTTCCTTACTTTAATCTACGTCTTATACCCCTTCTTCTTGTATTACTCTAATTAGTCCCACCTGTAGAGTAATTGTTTCCTTATTTTCAGTGTCCTTATCCTGTGTTAGAGTGTCGGCTATTATGTTGTCTTTCCCTTTTTCCCATATCAATCTTCTGTCTTTTTCCTCAGATTTTTCACATACTTTTACCGTGTATTCTGCATCCTCGTTTTCATATGCCTCCCCTTCAAATGCCACTGTTTCGATCATATCTTTTTCGCTTTCATTTGTTAGCTTTATTTCTTCTTCTCCTGAGCTCATCTCTTCTTTTGAGGAATCCCAGTTTTCTTTTGCTTTTGATACTCTCAATTTTTCTTCTTCTGGGCTCAACTCTTCTTTTGAGGAGCCACAGGTTTCATTTTCTTTTGTCTTTTTCTGACTTTTTCTCCCTTTTCTTCTTTGTCCTTGCTTCGTTGCCAAATTCATTTCCACTGTTTGTTCTTTACCTGATTCGTCCGTATTTTGATCCGTAGTGATCCGTATCACTACATGTTTTTCTGCCAATTCGTCAACTCCTACTATCATGTCATGTGACATGTTTGGCATTATTACACATTGTAGTGCATACATCTTCTTACCCAGTCGTACTATTACTCGTATGCCTTCATTTATAGTTGCCAATGTCCGTTTGTTTGCGCCCACTAAATTTACCCTAGGTATTTTATAAATTAAATTTGTTAAGTTAACTTCTTCTATTAGTTTTCTGTTGACCAATGTTATTTCAGATCCAGTGTCTATCATAATTTTAATTGGTTTCTCGTTGATAAATCCATCCACAAATTTTAAATTAACTCCATTTTTCTTTTCGTTGTTTCTTGCCAATTTAATAAACTCCTTGGGGTTACAAAAGATTCCTGTTTGATTTTTGGTTTTTAGTGAGCGCCGTCGTGAAAAAACGCCGGTTGCTCATCGTTGTTTATATTTTCGTCATAATGTCTCTCTCCGTCATATCCATCTGTCTGGGTATTATTTACTTCTCTTCTATTTTCTCTTGGTCTGTCGGATCTGTTTCGGTTTTCTCGATATCCCTGTTCATTATGTCTACCATTATTTCTGTTTTCTTGATTTGAGCGTGTGGTGTTTCTATTCTGGTATTCTCGATTTCTGTCCTCATTCCATTGCCTATTTCTTTGTTCATAATTTCCTCTTCCGTTGTCTCTATTTTCGTTTTCCCTTCTGGGATTAAAATCTCGTCTTGTATAGTCCCTCCTATTTTCATTTCTATCTCTGTACTCCTGTGTTTCTCGGGACCTGTAATCTTCTCGCGACCTTCTTGATTTTCTTTCTCTTAAACGCAATTCTCTTATTTGTAGGAATTGGCATAAACTATCTATGTCTTTGTAGTTTTGCAATGTGATATGGTCTTCCAGCGTTTCTTCGAAATGTCTTGCAATCAGTTCGACTAATTGTTCCGATGAGTAATTATATTGTAAATGTTTTGCGTTATAGTAAATTTGTAATGCATATGTCCTTTCTGATATACCCATCCTATCATTGTATTTCCCATTTTGCAATTCCTTGTTAATTTCCAATTGTTGGACTTTTCCCCAGAAATAATTCAAAAATTTTTGTTCAAATTCTTGCCAACTGTCAAATTCTTCTTCTTTGCAATCGAACCATAGGCTTGCTTCATTTTTGAGATGGTTTCTGATAGTTTCTTTTGCTGTTTCGAAATTTCCGATGTGTTGTATTTTCTTTTTCAGGCTATTTATGAACGGCACTGGGTGTAATCTTCTTACATCCCCGCCAAACCTTATTTTCACGTCATCTGTGCTATGTATAACCATTTCTCTTCTTTCTCCTACATTTTGTTGCGTCCGGTTTTCGGTGACTTGTTTTTCTATTTCTGTGATTCTTTTTTCCACTTCTTCTCTGTCTACTTGAATAGCATTTTCCAACTTATTTTCCAAATTTTCTATTTCCTTTTTCTGGCAATTCGTTATTTCCTTTATTTTGCTTTTGATTTCTTTAATCTCTGTCTCTTGTTGTCCCATATCGTTCTTGATCATTGTCAAACATTCTTTTACTTCCTTTTCATACTTTCCTATGCGTTCCTCCATTTTCTTGTTGTTCTCTTCTATTGCTTGTTTCATTTTTTGTTGTGTTTCATCCATTTTTTGATCCAATTTTTGTTGTGTTTCATCCATTTTTTGATCTACTTTATCCATTGTCCTTTTTGCTTCATCCATTGCTTGTTTTGTTTTTCTTTGATTGTCATCCAGTTTTTGTTGTATTTCATCCATTTTCTGTTCCATTCTTTGTGACTGGAGTTGCATCATTTGTAATAGTTTATCTATTCCTGATAATTCTTGCTGTTCTGATGCCATGATTGTCGTGTCTAAAATCTCTTCTTGGTCTGAATGTTCTTTTTGTTTTTTGTTGTCTTTGCTTTGGCTTCTTGTCACAGACATTTGTTTTCAAAAAGTACTATCCCCGCCAAATATGAAATTTTACTAGTATGTTACCAAAACGACTTTTTCTCACCCAAATATTATAAATTGTCAATAAATATATCAAATGTAAATATCGTAAAAATAAAATATTAAATCAGTTATGTAAAATTTGTACCTAAAGAGATCTAAAATTTTATGTTATCAAATGTAAGTATCTCACTTTTTACCACAGGCATATAAATTTTCAAATACCGGCTTTACTCTTTCTATCCTTCAAATTTGCCACTAGAAATACTTTACAATGCCCTCCACGTTGGACGACAGTTGTTGTGATCTTGATTATTGATATGAGATGATAATTTTATATGTCATTTAATTTAATCAATGCATAACTAATAATCTAATTAATTTACCAGATCACATATCAATATGTTTTCAATCTCAGGGCTTTTTATAAAATTAATTACTTACGTACGTGGCTTCTAAGTATTTCTTAATGGTTCCTAATCGGGATAGGAAAGAAAAGAGTAAAATAATAACACATATGGGTTACAATTGTAATCAAAATATTGTTTATTTTATTCAAATGGCAATCACTGCTTAATATTTGCTATATCTTATTATTCTTAAACATAACATTTACACATGGGAATCTTATTTTCTTTTGATTTCCAATTGAAAGTTTTTATTAACATTTAACTATTATAATTTATTAGCAACAATTCTATTTAAGTTTGATGAAGCTTTTCTGATATTATTGATTATGTTTCTTCAAATTTAAATGTGGTATTTACTACGAAAAACCCATACATTCATGTCCAAAAAAATGAGACTGACCTTTTTCTGGTGCACTGAGAAAGTCTTCACACAAGACCCGTTTCCTGCTATCCTTGGCTGCAATCAAAACCTCGTCCTGGCTTCCAGTAATGTTCTCCTCTGAAACTAGCTCGTATAGCTCTCGTTTCCTGCTTCTGTCGTGATGCTGTCTTCTACCTTTTTCGAAACTGCAATCAGCTACCGGGAACTCTTGGCTCAAGGAGGTTCTTTTACTCTCAACCTGGCCTACCTCTCGTTCTACGATAGATACTCCACACTCACGGAACTACACAGGCTTTCTCACTCTCCGTACACTACCGTCTACTACTCGACTTCACTTCTCGACAGCTCAAAACATTCTGATCTCACTTTGTCATTCATTCCCCTACTTTCTAAATATCCCTTCCAGATTCACAAATCAAACTTCCACCACCAACTCTCATTCGCAGTATTCCTCAAAACCAATTTTTAAACTTTCTAAATATGCTTAATGGATTTCCAAGAAAATAGTTAATTCCCATTCTAAAATTACTTTCTACTATATACAATTTTAATGACCTATTCTCTATTTCCACTTAGTCGTATTTAGCATCGGCTAATGACCGATCCTTCCGCGAACAAACGATAATGACCTATTAACGATTTCACTTGAGTCTTATTTAATCACTTCTTAAAATTAAATATAACAATTTGTTGTATACAGGTTGTTCTAAATTTATATGCCCGTGGTTGAGAAAATTGAAAATATTTTATATTAAATTGAATTTTGTCTATAATTATCAAATTTTAATTTTCATATCAAATAGAAATATAACAATATATATATATATATGAAACTTAAAGCTAAAATCAATATCAACAAAAGAATTAATATTAAAATTAAACTCACCAGGCTTCCGGGTTGAACCGCGTCGTTGGTTTCTAGGCCGAGCTTTCGACGTCCTCTCTGACGTCATCTTCAGGGCTTCCGGGGTCTCAGTCTCCTGAGGCTCCAGACACTACACTCACTACTCACTATTTCACTACTCACTGTAATACTGTTGTTGCTGACGCTGGGGCGGTCATTTATACCGTGGACTGATGTGACTGACGTGGCTGTCGATGACGTGGCGGAGTGGGAATTAGCGCGAAGACTATTTGGAGTGGCGCGAAGATTTTTGACGGCTGGAATTGTATTTGTAGATGGAGCGGACGATGTTTTCTTTAGGAGGGGTCTCCAAGTCGAAGGTAAACGGATGCCGTCATCTCTTTTATTGAGACAACTTGGCCGTTTTTCGATTTCTATGGCTTCTCGGATAATCCTTTGTTTATAGAAGCGGATGGGGGCTATGGTTCTGGAGTTTTCAAAGTCAATTTTGTGACCTGTATGAAGATGGTGTTGGCCTAGGGCTGAAACTGAATCGGAATTGCGAACAGATATGGAATGTTCATAAATCCTATTTTGGATTCTACGATTGGTTTGTCCTATGTAAGATCGGGGGCAGTCTGCACAAGGAATTTCATAAACTCCGTGTTGTTCATTTGGAATGTTGTCTTTGACGGATCGGACAAGAGATGAAAGTTTTTGTTGGGGGGTAAATACTGTTTTTATTCCTCGTGGTTTAAGAATTCTGTCGATTTTGTCAGTAACACCTTTGATATAGGGAAGAAAAGCTTTCGTATGATCAGGATCTGACTCTTTGGGTTGTGATTGAGCGGGAGATTGAAGTTTATGGATGCTCCTATCGATGTGATTTTCGCGGTAACCGTTTTGGATGAGGGCTTGTTTTAAAGAAGAGAGTTCAGTAGATCTACTTGCATCATCGGAAAGACGGATTGATCTGGAGACAAGAGTATTAATGACTGAATTAATTTGAGAAGGTGGGTGATGAGAGTTGCCATGCAAGTAGCGGTTGGTATGGGTGGGTTTTCGATAAACAGAGTGATGAAAACCTTGTGATTGGTTCTTGTTAATAAGAACGTCGAGAAACGGTAAGGATGAGTTAGTCTCCATCTCCATCGTGAACTGGATACTGGGATGTATACCATTCAGATGGGTCTTAAAAGACGCTAAAGCATCCCTGCCGTGGGGCAGGTTACAGTGAGTAGTGAAATAGTGAGTAGTGAGTGTAGTGTCTGGAGCCTCAGGAGACTGAGACCCCGGAAGCCCTGAAGATGACGTCAGAGAGGACGTCGAAAGCTCGGCCTAGAAACCAACGACGCGGTTCAACCCGGAAGCCTGGTGAGTTTAATTTTAATATTAATTCTTTTGTTGATATTGATTTTAGCTTTAAGTTTCATTGTATTAACCGCGGAAACCTTTCCGAACATATATATATATATATATATATATATATATATATATATATATATATATATATATATATATGCCAAAAAGTCCTAATTTAAAAATAGAAATCGACCTGTCTGAAGATATCTCTTCAAATTTCCCCATTCTCCAGATAATAAGTTCATGCCAACTCAAACGTCCTCACTTCTTATACTACAGTGTCGCGCCCGATTGATTAGCAATAAAAAAACAAAGGGGTTTTCGATATTGAATTGTAAAAAACTCTTCGGGATTCCATCAATTGATGTTTAAAGAATATCTACATATCTACCTTGGCAACATTGAAATTTTCAGTTAAATGTCCGATTCAGGGTTAAAAATGGCCGATTTCGCAATTTTTAAACTTTTTAATCGCTTATAGCTCAAAAACTATGAACCTAAGAGAAAAGTCACTAAAGACCTTTTCTGTTTGGAATGATTCAAAAAACCTAAAAAAACTTTGTTTGATGCAAAAAAAATAATTTTAGGAAAAAACCCTAATTTTTCCCCCCGCCTTCTTCTTCTTCTTCAAGTGCCGTCTCCTAAGGGGAGGTTGGATATCATCATCACTATCTTTACTCTATCCACCGCTGCTCTAAAAAGTTCTGTAGAACTGCATCTAAACCAGTCCCTTAAATTCTTTAACCATGACACTCTCCTTCTTCCTATACTCCTTCCGCCACTTATCTTTCCCTGTATTATCAGTCTTAGCATTTCATATCGCGGTCCCCTCATTACGTGTCCCAGACATTGTAACTTTTGCCTCGCCTGGAAAGGTCTTATGCTGTTCAGAATCGCCTGTCATTGTACACATTTCTTCTAAATGACTTACTCAAACACATACTTAACGATTCAATAAAATTGTGTTTTGACTAGGAAAGTTATGGGGTAGTTTTGATTTCTTTCATTATATATGGATTTTGGGCTGCTGAATTCGAATATGAGGTTTGCGGACAAAATTTCTTGCCTGAACATTGAAAAAATCGCGAAAAAAGCGAAAAATTTTAGCTTTTTTCCGCTTTTTTGCTCAAAACTTGAAAACTATTAACTTTTAGTAAATGGTCTGTTAACAGAAAATAAAGTACTTAAAATTATCTACAAACATCACTAGTTACGTTTTTTTCAGACGAACCGTTCGGGCTAAAGTACAAGTTGAAAATTGCCAATTTTTAACCGTCTCGGCAAAACTCACTTTTTATATTCCAAAACTTTATTTTTTATTAGAATGCTGTCATTTGATAAATTTCTCCTAGTTTTCTGTAATAATAATAAATGTTAGTTCATAGGTATAGTATGTATCTTGTGACAGCTTTCATGAGTCCGTTCTGTCCTAAGAGACCGGGAATGTCTCTGCTTTTCCCTTAGAGCCACAAAGGATCAGGCACAGATGGAGTCACAGTTTCAGTTTCATGTGAACATTTTCTTTGGATCTGTTATCTTGGTTTCTGATAAACCTTCGGGTTTTGTCCTTTTAAAATGAATCAGTTGAACAGCTCCCTGACTTCCATAAACCTCAGGCGCGGGTTTCTTTTTTATCCGAGGAATGGATTGCTTAGGAGCTGCTGAATGTTTTGGCATGTACGTTAAAATCAGCGTTATCGTACACCTGCTGTGTAAAGCACGGCAGGTCATCTTTCTGCGGATCGCCTGCGAATGCTGACACTTCCAGGCGAACAGCTTCTGTATAGGATGAACAAAACCAAAAAGAGGAAACTACATCAACCTATTTTCTTGAGCCGTACTTTTTCTAGAGAAAACGACCAACCCTGCAAGGAATGGTGAGACCAACTATCTGGGCCTTACTGCCGCTACAAGACTTTGAGCAAGCGCGTTGCTTGTCTGGAAGTGCCAGAAATCGCAGGCGATCCGCAGAAAATTGACCAGCCGCGCTTTACACAACAGGTGTACGAAAACGCTGATTTTAACCCTTTCTATGCCAGGCCTTAATTTGCATGTTAGTCTCTCAATCCCAAAGGTTTTTTCATGCTTAGAGTCCCATTGCCTTATATACACGTCGAATATAAATAAACAAATAAATGACCAAAACATGTTTTTTAATGAGTTTTTTTTACCAACTTAAACGTTTTCTTTTCAAAAGTATATTCATCAGAGAGCAAAACCAACTTGAAAAAATGTAACTAACTTAAAAAAAATAATATAATGTAAATTAACATTAAAAGTTTTCTTTTGTGTGGTACTCCTCAAAACATGACACTACGCAAAGGCCGACTCCGCATCTTGGACACATGTATCTCGATTCGCTTCTTTTTTTTTTCTGGTCTTTTCTGTGGCTAGAAACGCTTCACCTTCTAGCAGCTACCTATATACGTTGCCACCAGTACTACAATATAGCATATATCTAAAATATGTGAACAAATATATACGGCAATGGGTCCCCATGACCTGTCTTAGGTGCCAACATTTTGAGGCTTTGGGAACAATGATCTAACATTTTCGTACATATTTCTACGGCATTGGGACACCAATGAGTCTAAAATTTTATAAGCAACGCGTATTTTCGACTTTGGTAAATTGAGACCATAACACCTTGAACGTATATATACGGCGGCTGGGAATACAGACCCACTTTTTCAAAAACATATATATGCAGCGTTGGGACAGAAAGGGTTAACGTACATACAATCGACGGATACCACACTTTTTACGTCATGGATGGCATTTATTGTATTGCACCAAAACATGCAATAGCTCCTAACCAATCCATTCCTTGGCTAAAAACTAAACCCGCACCTGAGGTTTATGGACTATGGACCAGAGAGCTGTTCAACTAATACATTTTAAAAGGACAAAACCTCAAGGTTTATCAGAAATCAAGATCCGAAGGGAATGTTCACACCAACTGAAACTGTGACTCCATTTGTGCCTGATCTTCTGTGGCTGTAAGGGAAAAGCAGAGTCATTCTCGGTATTTTAGGATGGAATGGATTCAAGGAAGCTGTGAGAAGAGACATACCATATTCATATTATGAACTAACATTTATTATTTGTACAGAAAACTAGGAGACATTTTTATCAAATGACAGCATTCTAATAAAAAAAAAGTTTTGGAATGTAAAATGTGGGTTTTGCCAAGACCGTTAAAAATTGGCAATTTTCAACTTGCACTTTAGACCGAACGGTTCGTCTGAAAAAAAAGTAAATAGTGATATTTGTAGATAATTTTAAGTACTTTAATCTCTGTTAACAGGCCATTTACTAAAAGTTAATAGTTTTCGAGATTTGAGCAAAATAGCGGAAAAAAGCTGAAATTTTTCGATTTTTTCGCGATTTTTTCAATGTTTCGGCAAGAAATTTTGTCCGCAAACCTCATATTCGGATTCAGCAGCCCAAAATCCATATATAATGAAAGAAATCAGAACTACCCCAAAACTTTCCCACTAGGGAGCTCGTAGAGTACAAATTCACTGAATCATAAATTTACACCTTACAGGAAAAAGTTTATTTTACCCCTAAACTATGCACTTTTCGATTCACCTGGTAGATACACGTGCAGGGCTGATGCCTGCCAGGTCATGGTTTTTAGCCTTGATGTGCTCTGAATTAGCACTATCCAAATTTCTAGCCTTACAGGAAGACTGTTAGTGGGAGGGTTCACTAGCTCTTAGACTATTAGCTTTCTTAAGCATTCTTGAACACTCTCGATTTTAGTGAAGGTAAAATCTGCATCGATATTCGGTGTCATTTTTATGTAGCCTCCTGTACCTGTTATGTCATTTTTCATGGTATTGGGAATTAAATATTAATAAATTTTATAAGATCAGGTGTTAATCTCGGAGGGTTTAAGGGTCTTTACAATGAAAATCACGATAATGGATGGAACGGTGGATTTCGTGTTTATCATATAAAAGATCAGCGATAACTATAATAATAGCAAAAGCCAACATAATTCTGTCTCTGTGTGTTCCACTCACATCTGCAAAATACTAAAATACAAACAAAAACTTAAACCACAAAAATTATGGCACTAGGGCGACTAAGGCAATGTAAGTACCGACTTCTCGAACGTCATGTGTCCGTGGGGACAATCCTCAAATTCCAACATCCCTTACATAGGCTCCGCACACGGGGCTGGTTTGTTACAACGTATTTTAACTCTAGAACTTTAACTTATGGTAACTGAGATACCAACCACAACGTAGCATCTAGTATGATACAATTGATCCAAAAGATGGCATAACCCAGACATCCAAAGTGAAAGTTATCTTCCAACACCAAATTGTTCTATATGGTCCACATAATGTTCAGAAAAAAGTCACACCATTTTGAGCGTCGGGTTTGGGGGGAAAGGGGGAAGAAATCGGTAAATTCGTAGCTTTTTTAAAACTATGCGGTTTAGCATGAACAACCCTTTATACAAAAATGTTCTACATTAAATTTGAAAGAAAAAGGTTATATGCATAATCATTCTAAAATTAACGCTTCCAAAGTTACGGAAGTAGTATGGTATAATATTGGTCCCAAAAAAGTCCTAACCAAGACATCCAAAGTAGAAGTTTTCATTCAACACTAAATTGTTCTATATGGTCCACATATTGGTTCCACAACGTAAAAAGTTACACCATTTTGAGCGTCCGGTTCGGGAGGGAGATGGGGAAGAAGTCGGTAAATTAGTAGTTTTTACGTTTTTCGTCATTTTCTAAAAATATGCTTTATCGTAAACAATGTTCTATACAAAAATGTTCTACATAAAATTTAAAACAAAAAAGTTCCTATACATAATTGTTATAAAATCAACGATTCCAGAGTTACGGAGGGTAAAAAGTGGAGGTTTTCGATACTTTATATATTTTTTGGGCAATTTATGATAATTTTGGGTGGTGAGGTTGACGTTTATTCACGGGCTTATCACTAGCATACCACCGGCCACTGAAATAGCAAATTTTATTTACAAAACACAATCCTGTTCAAGAAAATTTCTTTCGTCAGTGTAAATTGCCCAAAAAATACAAAATGTACCGAAAACCTCCACTTTTCACCCACCGTAACTCTGGAACCGTTGATTTTGTAACAATTATGTACAGAACCTTTTTTGTTTTAAATTTTATGTAGAACATTTTTGTATAGAACATTGTTTACGCTAAAGCACAGTTTTAGAAATATTGACGAAAAACGTAAAAAAAACTACTAATTTACCGATTTCTCCCACATCTTCCCCCAAACCGGACGCTCAAAATGGTGTAACTTTTTACTGAACAATATGTAGACCATATAAAACAATTTAGTGTTAGAGGAAAACTTTTACTTTGGATCTTAGGTTTAGGCCTTGTTTTGAACTAATTATACCTCCGTAACTTTGGAACCGTTCATTTTAGAAGGAATATGCATCGGACCTTTTTTATTTCAAATTTAACGTAGAACATTTTTGTATACAGGGTTGTTCATGCTAAACCGCGTAGTTTTAGCAATATTGACGAAAAACCTAAAAACTACGAATTTACCGATTTCTTCCCGCTCTTGACGCTCAAAATGATGTGACTTTTTTCTGAACATTAATTGGACCATATAGAATAATTTGGTTTTGGAGGATAACTTTCACTTTGGATGTCTGTGTTTGGGTCTAGTTATACCATACTAATTGTCGATGATCCATTTTCAAAACCGTTTCAAATTTAACTTGGAAAAAAAATGACTGGTTCAATTGAATTTTTGAATAATTTCTTATACGGGGTGAGGCAGATAACTGGCCTATTAGAAATATCTCGAGAACTAAAAGCAACAGAATCATGAAAATTGGAATACAGGGGTTTTGAAGGATGATCTATTAAATGAAAATATTTTCATCTCTTTGCAACTTCCGGTTATACCGAAATTTGCTTATAACTTCGTTTTTTTAAATGGGACACCCTGTATATTTTTACATTTTTGGATTCTCTTCGATGTCTTCTTTCTTAAAATATGAGGATTTGTAATGTTATACTGGGTATTTTAAAAGATAATTACGTTTGTTTATTAATTTCGTAGCAACATTCACACCCTGTAGAATTGTAGTAGTTCGACAACTAAAACTCTACTTAGGTTCAAATGATTTTTAATATAGTCTACTATTATTAAGAATCATTAGTATAGCTAAATTTTTAATTATAGTATACAGGGTTGGTCGAAACTCGGAATGAGTATTTTCTAAGTTTTCTTAAATGGAACACCCTGTATTTTAGTATTGTAATGAAATGATATTTTATGGTACTTTTTTATTTCTTAAGCATTCCCTATACCTAACTGCTTTAATTTGTGCTTAATTGTTAGTCGCACCAACAATCTTAACTACGTAGCTATTTTGATAGCTAACCATTATTGGTAATTTTAAGGATCGGTCTGGATTAATATGTATATATTTCTGAAAAATTGTTTGTGCTTGAATATTTTCATGGCCAACCTAATAAAATTTTACGTATTTTTTGTTGCAATTAATGTTTAGCTTGAATCACCAATAACTCACAAAATAAAGCAGTTAGGTATAGGGAATACTTATAAAATAAAAAATTACTATGAAATATCATTTCATTACAATACTAAAATACAGGGTGTTCTATTTAAGAAAACTCAGAAAATATTCATTCCGAGTTTCGACCAACCCTGTATACTAATATTTCAAAATTAGCATACTAATGATTCTTAAAGATAATAGACTATATTTAAAATCACGTGTGAATGTTGCTACGAAATTAATGAAAAAACGTAAATATCTTTTAAAATACCCTGTATAGTATTACAAAATCTCATATTTTAAGAAAGAAGATATTGAGGAGAATTCAAAAATGTAAAAATATACAGGGTGTCCCATTTAAAAAAACCAACTTATAAGCAACTTCCGGTATAACCGGAAGTTGCAAAGAGATGAAAATATTTTCATTTAATAGATCATCCCTCAAAACCCCTTTATTCCAATTTTCATGATTCTGTTGCATTTAGTTCTCGAGATATTTCTAATAGGCCAGTTATCTGCCTCACCCTATATATTTCCTACACTTTTTACGAGATGAAGCAAATTAAAAGTATGGCTAATAAATAAATAACAAAATAGGAAACAAATGTTTTGATAAATAAAAAAATATAAAATCAAATGCTGAATAAAACAATGAAAGATAAAGTAAGATTTAAATTTACATTCGTCACAAACGCTAAGGCAACAAAATGTTCTGCGAACATAGTGTTTGCACGATGAAGACAAATATGACCTTTCTTGTTACGAGATCTTGAGCAAAAATCACAACGAAATGAACGGTCTTGCGGTTCTTGGGGCGGCGGTTCGTCAAAAAATCCAAGGTAGTCACGATATCGTTTATTCGTTATCGAAACGCAATCGTTTATTTTTCATCAAAAATGAATAACCATTTTCAATTTCGTTGCAACACGAAACTACAGCCGCATCATATTCTAGTTCAATCGGAGAGTGCATTAAGCACCTCTACCGGTTTCGAATCTTATTAGTCTCTCATCAGGAGGCACATACGCAGCTCCCTCTGGCCCAACCAGGACAAACCCCGGCGTGCAGTTACGGATTGCAACGAACGAAATGACAGGGATGCCCTAGCGGCAACTGCTAGCAAAATACTAAATTTTCAATCTAATACCACATAAAATAATATTAAAAATATCCCACCAAAACATCCCACTAGATTGAAAACAATGGGAACTTTCTCTGGTTACACCTCTGAGGTTTTTAAAATTTGCAAGCCATAACGGATGCTGAGACTAAAGAAGATAAGGGAATTTTACAATTTAAGATTCACGTTTTTGATTTACATGTTTACTCTGATTGGAGTACGAAGGGAACCATTCTCTTGGAACTTTACCGCTCTGAGCAGATTGGACGTGAATACGTCTCTGTTCCGAAGGCTATTTTGATTTTCGTAGTTATTTTTCTTTATTTGTACTGTTGCCAATTCTATCCAAATTTTGTTAGTGCAGCGTTTCTCATCCTTTTACCATTTGCGACCCAATTTTCCAGAATTATTTTCACCGCGCCCCCCCCCCCTCGTACAATAATATATCATATGCAATAACAATGTACCTTAAGCATTTTGACAAAAAATTCAACACCGATTCGGAACAGATTGTCTCTTTTCGCGGGAAGTTCCGAGTTATTTTTAACATTCTCGATCGTCTGCCTGCATTTTCATCTTCTCAGTTCTGACTCTGACCCACCAGTCTTTGTCTTAGTCGAGCCAGTTCAGTCAGTCCTGTAACTGTTAAATTTATTGTGGATGTGTACTGTTGTAGAATTGTTTTTTTTTAATTCAAAAAAATTATAGTTCATCATTTAAAAAGAAAATTAAATTTATATCAAATACCATTAGATCATAGATTCTCATCCCAATCTAATTTAGCTATTAAACAGTGTTCCGGGAAAGTGAAAACGATTAGTGATAATGATTCGACGAAGTGAATGGGTACACTAACAAACAATTCGGGATTAGAAAGTGGACATATCGTTTGGCTAGAACAATAATGTTTTTAAAATGTTTCCGGGAAGGTTAAATGATGGTAAACACTTTGTTTTAGTTTTTAGAAGTAAAAGTAGTATGTAGGAAAAAACTAAGTATGATATTTCTTAAAATTTGACAAATTGGAAAGTTATATAGAAAAATATTTGATTCTTAAGAAATGGGTGTGAAAGGTTTTGAGAGAGGCCTGTTTTTTGATTGGGTGGAAAAGATCGGTAGAAGGGAAAGAAAGTTGGAGTCTGAATTTGCGAGAGAAAAGAGGGTCACTGTATAATGGATATCTGAGGAGAGCAGTCGAGTTTTCAAAAGTGAGAAATCAGTGTATAGTGGTGTGATAGGCCTTTGCGAGCAGAATCAAGTTAAAACCAAATTGTCGACCAGTTGAAAAGTTAATTTTCCTGTTCCGAGGGAGATTCCTTTGTTTTGTCTAGAACGAGTAGCTGATCGATATCTATTTGCATAAGATATCGAGCATGGAGAAAATTGAGTAAGAGAATTCGAGCAAGTCTTGTGTGTTTGTTTTGGTAGCAGTTGGACGAGAGGAACCTTTTCGCAACATCCAGAGAGTACGTTGGGAGAATCGAGGACCACGCAATCCGGAAAAAGAGGAAGTGAAGAAACAAAAAGTTTAGTCAAATCATTTGTCGGAATGGAGAGAATTTGTTTATGTCGGAACCATATTTGCTTATTTGTTTATTTAACATTACTATAACGCAGTTAGTCATTTCAAATTTAAGAATTTAATTCAAATGAATAAAAGTAAATTTTATTAAATTTAGTATGAGAAAATAATAATTTATTTAAATAATTTTTTTTGTTAAAACAAAGAGATATCAGAATTAAAGTTTGATTTATTAAGTAAGAAATGGTTTCAACAAAGTGAAATTTAGTATTTTTTAAATCATATGTACACGGATTATTTGGTAAATGAATAATATATTACATTTACATGATATTGAATGTTTTTAATTTCCCTGTTCCATCCTGGAAGAAGTAAGCAACTAGAAATACTAGAAGCCACAAATCATAGGTATTGTATCAAATACAAAATTGGCCCTGAGAATAAAATTTATTGGAGTATTTAATTTGAATTTAGTTTTGTTTTACATAGGCAGTGATTAAAGTATATATATAACACCGATTTATAGCGTCCTGCGCCTTCCGGTTCCTATTCTCCAGCCGCGTCGATCTGTCCAATCTCCTGGTCGGAGATCTCTCTCAGACATGGCTTTCTGGATTCCACTTATCCAGGTTGTTTTCGGTCTGCCCCTTTTCCTTCTTTCTGGGGGTTGCCATTCCATTATTAGCTTTGGGAGTCGATGTTCCTCCATTCTTTGTACATGGCCATACCAACAAAGTTGTTTTTGTTGGACTTCTTCAATTATGTTTGTTTTTCTATTCATAACATCTCGTACCCGTTCATTCGTTATATGTGAGACTCTGGAGATGCAGGCCGATCTTCGCCAGAAGTCCATTTCCAGTGCAAGCAACTTCTGTTCTGTTCGCTTATTCAGTTGCCAGGTTTCACATCCATACAGTACCACGCTTTTAAAGATGCTATTATAAAGCTGTGTTTTCTTTTCTTTTGATATGGTTTTTGACCAAAGTAGCGAGTTCAAAGCTCCTATTACCTTGTTTCCTTTCATAATTCTTTCCTCTATTTCGAATTCTGTCCTTCCACTTTGTTGGATTCTCGTTCCAAGGTATACATAATCAGAGCTTGGCTCGATAACCATATCATTCTCTAGATGTAACTCACTTTTCTGTCCTCCTATACACATATATTTGGTTTTCTTCATATTAACGTATAAGCCCCATTTTTTGTATTCTCGAAATAGCCGGTTTGTCATAAATATTAGATCATCTTTATCCTGGGCAATCACCACCTGATCGTCAGCAAAATGCAGTGTGTATAATGTTGAGTCGTCGTTTAGCTGTATCCCCATTCCAGAACACGATTTGCGCCACTTATGCAAGACCTCATTTATATAGATTTTAAACAGTGTTGGCGATAAGCTGCATCCCTGTCGTAGTCCCTTATTCACCATGAAGCTATCGGATAATCTGCTGTTGATTTTTATGTTTGCTTGGATATTGTTATAGAATTGTTGCACTGCTTTTATTAAAGTTATATTAATAGGGGATTTTTCCAGGACTTGCCATAATTTACAAAGTGGTACGGTATCATATGCCTTAGTTAGATCAACGAATAGTAGATGTATTTCTCTGTCTCTGGCTACTTTTTTTTCATTGAGTTGGTTGAGCGTGAAGATGTGGTCGATACAGGATCTTCCTGCTTGGAATCCTGCTTGTTGTTCGATCTCTATAGGTGCATATTCATTTTCTATTTGAGCTTTTAAAGTTTTCCCATATAATCTGCTAAAGGTGCTGGTTACAGTAATACAGCGATAGTTCTTGCAGTCTTCCTTGTTACCCTTTTTGTGTATTGGGGTTATCCATCCTGTTTTCCATTGATTAAAGTAATTGAATAATTAATTAAATTAAGAATTTGCTAATCAATCTAAATAAAGAGATAAAGTAGAGCATAACAGTACATATTATGTTCTAGTTACACTCTTTTTCGGTCAACTTTTCTCTGCAGAACAAGCCCAAGGAAGTCAATAATTTACATTAAATTTCCCGAAAAGTGAGATGCTCCGACTGTTACTGCTGCTAAGGGGTGCTTAGGTATTACATACATTCGCTTAAAGAATATTTCGATTTAAATTTTTTGCAGAGATATTTCCTTTTACTGATCTTTTATTTGACATTTTACAGAAATCAAATGGTATTGCATTTTGTATAAGACAAATTGATGACTTTATTAATACGATAATTAAAAAAACGAGAGCAGTTTAAAAATATTTGGGATAAAACTGAATACATGGGGTTTGAACATGAAAGAAAAATAATGAAGATTGATAATTTCGGAGACAGAGAGACAGAGAAAACAGAGGAAACAAAGAGACCTTTTGATAATATTCTACAACAAATGAATTCTAGCTTTCAAAATTTTAACGATATAAAATTTGTAGAATTATATATAATCTTAATATTTCTAATTATAATTCATCAAAATTTCCCACAGAGGAATTTATGTCATTACGATTAAATAATGAAAATTTTTTGATATCCCAGCTTTGCATTCTCAGTTAAGTATCATTTATGAAACAACTGACATGAATGATAAAGGAATACCCAGAAATCGGGGATTTCTTTATAACTACTGGTTTAAACAAGTCGCTGTGTGAAGTGGTCAAGTTGTGTCAATTAGTTCTACTAACTATCCCAGCCACAAGTGCATCTAGTCCACTGAAATATTCTCAACTGCTCAAAATTGGCAAAGAAGACGAAAACCTTTTGCAAATATGTTTTCGACCCTCAGGAATCCGAATCTGAAATTAGTTTTGCGAGAAAATGCCGGGAAATCCGGAAAAATCGTAAAATAGAGCTTTTCTTCAGTTTTCTTGAAAACTACAATAGCTAGCGGAAAAATACTCAAACCATCGTGTTTATTGGACGATTTTACATAAAAATAGATGTGCTTTTTTGCGAGAAAATGCCGGGAAATCCGGAAAAATCGTAAAATAGAGATTTTTCGCAATTTTCTCGACAACTACAGTAGCTAGCGGAAAAATAATTAAACCATCGTGTTTATTGGACGATTTTACATAAAAATAGATGTGCTTTTTTGCGAGAAAATACCGGGAAATCCGGAAAAATGGTAATATAGAGATTTTCCGCAATTTTCTCGAAAACTACAGTGGCTAGCGGAAAAATAATCAAACCATGGTGTTTATTGGACGATTTTACATAAAAATAGATGTGTTTTTTTACGAGAAAATGCAAGGAAATCCGGAAAATTGTAAAATATAAGATTTTACGCAATTTTCTCGAAAACTACAGTAGCTAGCGGAAAAATAATTAAACCATCGTGTTTATTGGACGATTTTACATAAGAAGAGATGTTTACTAAAAGATAAAAGTAATCCCAACGATAAGGAATTAAATTCTTGTGTAAAGTGATAAAAATTTGTGTGATATCGAATATAAACAAAGCAGGTTTTACAGTAGGTGGAAACAAAACAATATAATATTATTGTGAATGGTGTATTTCTACAGCAAAATAAAGCATATTAATAAGCAGAATCAGCTGAAAGTAGAAAACCTTATTATAATATAATTAATGTTATTATAAACAGATAACCAGGGCCGGATTTTGATTTTTACCTAGGAATAAAAGTGCTGGAAAATTAGTAACGGCCAGCGCGGGCGCGGGTGGGAATTTGAACTGTGAGTAGAGTTCTCCACGAAACTTCACCCGTGACGCATTGACTAATAACTCTAGCACGAAAAATAACTAGGAATTAAGAACAATGAGTTCAGATAGCGAATTAGCTGATGAAATGAAAAGGAGAAGGGAAGAGGAGGAAGATGATGAAAATGATAAGAGAATTAGCAATGGGTATAAAAGACATAAAAAAAGAACAATATAGATCTGGAGACGAAATCACACAACTAAAAAATGAAATTAAAGAACTGAAAGATCAACAAAGCGGCTACAAAGATTAAATAAAAAAGCTGCGAGAAACTAACGAAAAAGCTATAAAACAAATAGGTCAATTAGAAAACGAAATTAGTAAAGCAAATGAAAAAATAGAGAAATTGGAAAATGAAAGAAAGAGGAAAAATGTAATAATCATCATCATCAATGGTGCTACAGCCCTATGAAAGAGCCTCGACCTTCCCAAGTCTATTACGCCAGTAATATTGCCAACCGTTGCCAGTTTGCTGCGCCTATTTTTCTCCCATCCTGATCTACGCCATCTTTCCATCTAAGTTTTGGCCTACCCCTATTTCTACTTCCCACCGGTTGTGACATAAGGATTCTTCTAGGAGGGTTGTTATGCTATGATCCTGCTAGATGTCCTGCCCATCTTAGTCTTCCTATTCTTATAAGAGATACTAAGTCTTAAAAAATCTAATAATACAAGGAATAAAAATTGATACAAATGATCAGAAAGTTTTACGAGGGGCTATGGAGAATTTTATAGAAAAAGAGCTACAAGTTTCAGTAGATGTAAATGGAGCAAGGAAAATAGGAGAAAATGCTGTCATAGTGGAACTTAACAGCGTGAAAAACAAAATAGAAGTAATGAAATATGTCAAAAGAAGAAAGAATTATCCAGAAAGAAATTAGAAGCAAGGCTATGGTAGAGAGGCATAATGGAAAAAATGGAAAAATAGGATTCCAGAAGCTAATCATTAATGGTGAAATATGGACATGGAATAGCAGTCAACAACAACTCATAAGAGAGAAAAATATACAACCAAAAAACTAGCAATACAACTAAAGCAGACTGAAATAACAGAGACGACATGGCAAAGTAAAGGTACACCAAATAGACAAAGTGTACAGATTATTAATGAAAAGAAGCCCGTAAACGAACATATATTAGTAGGAACATGGAATGTAAGAGGAACATACGAAGAAGGAAAACTGAAACACCTAGTAGATGTATGCAAAAAATGTAAATTCGAAATAGTAGCACTACAAGAAACGAAACAACTAGGCCAAAACTCAATGGAAATAAATGACTATTTATTTTTCAATAGCGGAGGGGAAAATATAATGTTAGGCACAGGATTTGTAGTAAACAAAAAGCTGAAAGGTCTAATCGTTGACTTTAAACCAATTTCAGAGAGAATATGCATACTAAGAATAAGAGGAAAATACCAAAAAATAACATTTATAAACATACATGCACCGACTGAAGAGAAAAACATAGAGATAAAGGAAGACTTCTACAGTCAAATAGATACAGTACTTATTCGAAAATATTCCTAAATACGATATAAAAATAGTACTAGGTGATGCTAATGTCAAAATAGGAAAAGAAGAAATATACACACCCACCATAGGAAAATAAAGTCTGCATGAAACAATGACGATTAGTAATAAATATGGATAAGTCAGAATACTTCATAGTGGGAAACGAAGACATTGAAAACCTACCATTGGAACAAGGACATATTGTTTTTGGTGTGAAACAATGCAAATATTTGGGAGCTATATTTAACAAACGAGGAAATAGTGAAGATGAAATAAAACACAGGATCAATAAAGGTAGAAGCATCACTAGATCAATTCAATTTCATGGGACAAAGATATCAGGAAGGAAACAAAGAGAAGAATATATGAAAGTATAATGAAGATACGGTGCAGAGGTTTGGGACATAAGTGCAAGAAATAAAAAGAAGCTACTTAGTACAGAAATGGACTTTTTGAGGAGAAGTTGTCAGGTTTCGAGATTAGAACATGTAAGAAATGAAACAATTAGAGAACGTATGAAGGTGGAAAAATGGTTTGATAAGGAATGTAAAATAGAACTGGATGAAAGAAATAAGTTAAGACTCAAAATGATGCAAGTGAAAACACCAGAGATAAAGATAAATTACAAAGAACAAAGAAAACGAACTAAAAGAATCGTAAGAGCAAAGAAAAGAAAGTACAACGAAGATAAATTGAAATGCATATTGGAAAACTATAAAAATGAAGAAGTCAGAAACTTGTCTTTTTCAACATCTTTCTTCCATCTGGTTTTCGGTTTACCTTTCTTCTTCTTTCCTCCTATTCCTCTCGTTAGTATTTTTTTGGAATTCTCGTGCTTGGCATCCTTTGGATATGTCCCAACCATCTCAGTTTTTGTGATTTTATGATCCCTACTATGTTTGGTTCACCATACATCCTCTCCAGTTCTACATTTGGTCTTCTTATCCACATTCCATTCCATATCTTTCCGCTAAATATTTTTCTTAGGACTTTTCTTTCCCACACTTTAAGCATGACTTGCTTGGATTTGTTCATCGTCCATGTTTCACTGACATACAAGACTATAGGTCTTATCACTGTCTTGTATATTCTTATCTTAGCCCCTCTAGATATGTTGTTATTTCTTAATAAGTTGTTTAGAGCAAAAATACAACGACTACCAGCCATAATTCTCGCTTGGATTTCTTCTTTTATATTTGGTCTCCTAGTGAATGTCGCTCCTAGATATTGGAATCTCTCTACTTCTTCGAATTCATATATTTTGCTTCTGTGTTTATTGTCAGATATTGTCCTTGTGTGTATTCTCGTTCTGTCCATTCCATATATTTCGTCTTTTCTTCGTTTATGTATATCCCTTTCTTTCTTCCTATCGCCTCTAGTCTTTTTAGTATTTCTTTTAATTCTTGTTTACTTCTGGCTATCATTACTATGTCATCAGCGAATGCCAAGCATTGGTGTTTGTTTTCGTTGGTATACAAGTCATGTCCTGTTAATTTCGGCTTCTCTGATGACCATTTCAAGAAGGATACTGAACAACAGTGATGACAGTGGGTCTCCTTGTCGTACTCCTGCACCGACCCTAAACTTATCTGTTTCCTTTCGATTTATTTTAACCCTGTTCTCTGTTTCTCTGAGTGTAACTTTTACCATCTTTATTAATTTTTCACTAATTCCAATTTCACATAGTGCTTTGTATATTTCTTTCCGTTTGACTCTGTCAAAAGCTTGTTTAAAGTCAATGAATAGGGCCATTGTAGATTTCCCGTATTCGTAGCTTTCCGCTTGTATCTCATGCAGTAGGAAAATTTGATCCACCGTGCTGTTTCCTCTTCTGAATCCACATTGATATTCTCTTATGTCATTATCTATCTTTTGTGTTATCTTGTCTTTTATATGTACTGCAAGTATTTTATATGCAACGTTCAGTAGGACTATTCCCCTGTAATTATGGCATAAACTTTTGTCGCCTTTTTTGTGAATTGGACACAGTGTGGCTTCTGTCAATTCTTTTGGTATTTGTTCTTGTTCCCAAATTTCTTTTATCAGCTTTTCCAAATGCTTAATTAATAATGGTCCTCCATATTTAAGAACATTTCGCTGTTATTTCATCCTTACCTGGGCTCTTGTTTTTCTTTAGTTTCTCTATTATTTTTTTATTTCTTTTTCATTAGGCGGCCTGTATTTCTTCCTGATCAATACTTTCATTCGGTTCTTCTTCTTCTTCTTCTGCATATTCTGTTGTGGGAATTTCATTTAGAAGCTCTTCGAAGTATTCTCTCCATCTGTTCAGTATTTCTTCGTCGCTTACTAAATTCCTTATATTTTTGCTTTTTTAGTGTACAGGTTTTCTTTGGAACCCCCTTTTCTCATTTTTTTACTCCTTGATATAAGTTTCTGTCTTCTTCATTTTTATAGTTTTCCTCTATGCATTTCAATTTATCTTTGTTTCAGTTGTATTCCGACTATAAAGTGATCTGTGTCTGCATCTGGTCCTCTGTATGTTCTTATGTTCTTTATACATTTTTCCATGTCTTTTTCGACGAGCACATGATCTATTTGGTTTATGGTTTTCCCATGTGGTGATCTCCATGTTTCTTGGTATATTCTTTTGTGTTGAAAGTACGTGCTCATAACGATCATGTTTCTTTCTTTTGCAAAATCTATTAAGAGGTGACCATTTTCATTCGTTGTTTCATGCAGACTTTATTTTCCTATGGTGGGTGTATATATTTTTTCTTTCCTATTTTGGCATTAGCATCACCTAGTACTATTTTTATATCGTATTTGGGAATAATTTCGAATACTGTATCTATTTGACTGTAGAAGTCTTCCTTTATCTCTATGTTTTTCTCTTCAGTCGGTGCATCTCTCTCTCTTTCTTGTCGTTTCCCCATTACCGAGGATCGTGATTTCTTCCAATATTCCTAACAATCTTTCTCCATTGGTCTCTATTTTCAGCTACTCTAAGAGCTTCGCAGAATGAGTTTCAAGCTGAATTATTTATTTGATCGGACCATCTAGTTGGTGAGCGTCCTCTTGATCTTCTCTCCGGAACGTTTCCAGAGACTATTAATCTCTCCATACTGTCGTCACCTCTGCGAAACACGTGACCAAAGAATTGCAGAATTCGTTGCAGACAAATTGTGGACAGCCTTTTTTTAATATTGAGTTGGTTTAGAATGGAAACGTTTGTTCTATGAGCTGTCTATGGTATGCGCAGCATTCTTCCCCAGCACCACATCTCAAAGGCATCAATTTTTTGGCGCTCGCATGCGCGAAGAGTCCAAGTCTCTGCTCCGTATAGAAATATTGAGAATACAAGGGCATTCATCAGTCTCATCTTGATATTTTGAGAGATAGATCTGTCTTTCCAAACTTTAGTTAGGCGACTCATCGCATTTTTTGCCATACCAATACGTCTCCGAACTTCTGCTTCACAGTTGCCATCGTTTGTTATACTAGACCCGAGATAGACAAAGGTGTTTACTATCTGGTATTCCTGTAACATGTTAGTCAGTTGAATAGTGTCGAATCTGTGGACCACCATTATTTTTGTCTTAGCTTTATTGATTTTCAGACCAACTTTATTGCTTTCGTGCTCAACTCTTCGCAGAAGATCAAACATTTCTTTCTCATTTGCTGCTATAAGTGTAGTGTCATCAGCAAATCTCAAGATGGAGATTTTCCTATCCTTCTAAAGGCCCATCCCTCTAAAACCATCCTCATGACATGTTCACCATAAATGTTAAATAAGTCAGGTGACAACACGCATCCTTGTCTAGCACCTCTCTCGGTCTTGAATTGGTTTGAGAACTTCTGATCTAGTCGTAATGTCGCTATATTAGACTGGTACAGATTTTTAATAAGTGTCACCAGGTGCATTGGTGCGCCCATTTCTATTAAAATTGACCACAGATTTATCCAGCTTACACAATCAAATGCCTTTGGTAGTCAACGAAGCATATAATCATAGGTACTTGAAATTCTCTAGACTTTTAAATAAGTTGTCTCAGGTTCAGGATTTGTTCCCTTCTACCTTTACCCTTTACAAATCCCGCTTGTTCCTGAGGTATTTGGTAATGTAGATAGGTTTTTAATCTGTTTTTGATGGTATGCAACAAGATTTTACTAGCATGTGTTATTAGTGACAGTGTGCGGTAGCTTTCACATCTGGTAGTAGTTCCTTTTTTCTGTAGCGGGATATAAATTGAGGTGCACCAATCAGATGGCCATTTTCCTGAATTCCAAACAGCGACACAGATAGAATGGATGATATGTAGTCCTTTGTCACCTAGTAACTGTAGTATTTCACATGGTATTGAATCAATGCCTGGGGATTTATTTCTCTTTAGTGATTTAATTGTATCTTTGACTTCAGCGAGTAAGACAGTAGGTTCTCTAGGGTAGTTAGAGGGCCACTGATTTTCTGCTGATACCTCGTTATTTTTATATAGCTCGTCACAGTAGTTTCGCCATTTTTCCAATATTTCGTCAGTATCGGTCTTTAGATTACTTTCCTTATCTATTATAGACCACGTTTGAGGTTTAAATTCTCTGGTAAGGAGTTTGATCTTCTGGAATAAATCCCTCGGTTCATTTCGACAGCCATGTTCCTCTACCTCTCTGCATATTTGATAGATGTAATCAGCTTTGTCTTTGCGGCACTGTTTTTTGATTTCTTTCGATAACTCTCTATATTCATCGTTTGTTCCGTGTCTAGCTTTGTGTTATTTTCTGCGATGAATAACAGTCCACTTATTATCAGATATTCATGGCTTACGGCCAGTGGAAACCGCTGTCTCACAGTCTATTGCAGCCTCGATTACCGTATCTTTGAAATAAATCCAAGTGCTTTCAGGGTCACTATCTACTTGGTCTAAAGAGAGAGCTTCTTCTAGGTTGTGCTGATGGTGATGGATTTTTGATGGATTTAGAGACATGACTTTTCTCTGGGGTCTTCTTTTGGTAACTTTAAAAACGAAGTCGAACGTTCAATACCAGGAGTTGATGATCGCTTCCACAGTCTGCGATCTGACTTGTCACATCTTGATCTTATTAGGATGTAGTCTATTTGATTCCTTGTTGCTTCTACATTCTAGGTCTATGATGTTGATCTACAAGATGTTGTTCTACACAAAACTCCACTAGACGGTCGCCATTCTCATTTCTCTGTACCAGTCCATTTTTGCCCAGCACTCCTTCAATATCTTCATTAGATGACACCACTTTGGCGTTAAAATCTCCTAAAATTATGATGAGTTCACGTTTCGGAATAGCGCGAACAGTTTCTTCTAGACGACCATAGAACCTGTTGATGTCTTCTTGTGCAGCTGTTGTAGGAGCGTATACCTAGACAAGGTGTAGGGTATTGGTGGATATTCTCATTTTATGGGTTGTTATCCTGCCATCAATAGTATTATATCCAATTACGCAGTCGTTAAGTTTAGAGGGTACAATTATTGCGACTTCATTTGTACTTTTGTTATCTGGGCCTGAAAAATAGACGACGTTGCCAGCAGTTGTTTAAAATGCCCTTTACGTCTCCAGTGAGTTTCAGAGAATCCCAGTACCGAAAGATTGTGGTCTGCCATTTCTTTTTCAATTATGTGTAACCTTCCTGGGTTTTGGATCAGTCCTTGGACGTTCCATGTACCAATTCGCTGACATTTTCTTAAATTAAATGAAAATTTGGATTCAGTCTCACAATTTCTGCCAGGGTTCTGGTCCCTCACACCTTGGCAGCCGGTAGCAAATTTCACACCATCCGACCCGGAACCGAGATGGCGTGAGTCGGGTCGCTACACATTCCATCTTCACTTACTGAAATTGTCATCGTTATGGGAAGAAATTCTCTTGGGAAAATAGTGCAGTGGTTTCCCTTTGAATTCTGCAACGCTGTATATGTGCCGTTTATGTGGCTATGATTCTCGCCGCATGGTCAGTTTTGTAACAACCAGCTGCCACTGTCCAACCTATCACCATGTCTGGCTACCCTCACTTAGTTTAGCCTGCAGACTAATGCAGTTGCCCGGGATGTGGCACGTGGAGCCATAAGTGGTGAGAGTTGAGTGCCTTATGAGGACCAGTTATCAAAAACAATCTCCCGTCGATGACGTTTCATGTGGTCGTTCCAATAAAAGGTGCTACCTCTATAACACATTCTTACACCCCACATCGGTGCATGTATGTTTAAGAATGTTATTTTTTGGTATTTTCCTCTTATTCTTAGTATGCATATTCTCTCTGAAATTGGTTTAAAATCAACGATTAGATCTTTCAGCTTTTTGTTTACTACAAATCCTGTGCCTAACATTCTATTTTCCCCTCCGCTATTGAAAAATAAATAGTCATTTATTTCCATTGAGTTTTGGCCTAGTTGTTTCGTTTCTTGTAGTGCTACTATTTCGAATTTATATTTTTTGCATTCATCTACTAGATGTTTCAGTTTTCCTTCTTCGTATGTTCCTCTTACATTCCATGTTCCTACTAATATATGTTCGTTTACGGGCTTCTTTTCATTAATAATCTGTACACTTTGTCTATTCCGTGTACCTTTACTTTGCCATGTCGTCTCTGTTATTTCAGTCTGCTTTAGTTGTATTGCTAGTTTTTTGGCTGTATATTTTTCTCTTTTATGAGTTGTTGTTGTTGACTGCTATTCCATGTCCATTTTTCACCATTAATGATTAGCTTCTGGTATCCTATTTTTCCATTTTTTCCATTATGCCTCTCTACCATAGCCTTGTTTCTAATTTCTTTCTGGATAATTCTTTCTTCTTTTGACATATTTCATTACTTCTATTTTGTTTTTCACGCTGTTAAGTTCCACTATGACAGTATTTTCTCCTATTTTCCTTGCTCCATTTACATCTACTGAAACTTGTAGATCTTTTTCTATAAAATTCTCCATAACCCCTCGTAAAACTTTTTGATCATTTGTATCAATTTTTATTCCTTGTATTATTACATTTTTTAAGACGTAGTATCTCTTATAAGAATAGGAAGACTAAGATGGTCAGGACATCTAGCAAGGTCACAGCATAACAACCCTCCTAGAAGAATCCTTATGTCACAACCGGTGGGAAGTAGAAATAGGGGTAGGAAAAAACTTAGATGGAAATATGGCGTAGATGAGGCTGTGAGAAAAATAGGCGCAGCAAACTGGCAACGGTTGGCAATGGATAGGACTGACTGGCGTAATAGACTTGGGAAGGTCGAGGCTCTTTCATAGGGCTGTAGCACCATTGATGATGATGATTATTACATTTTTCCTCTATCTTTCATTTTCCAATTTCTCTATTTTTTTCATTTGCTTTACTAATTTCTTTTTCTAATTGACCTATTTGTTTTATAGCTTTTTCGTTTTGTTTCTCGCAGCTTTTTTATTTCATCTTTGTAGCCGCTTTGTGGATCTTTCAGTTCTTTAATTTCATTCTTTAGTTGTGTGATTTCGTCTGCAGATCTATATTGTTATTTTTTATGTCTTTTATATCCATTGCTAATTCTCTCATCATTTTCATCATTTGTTCCATTTCGCTTATGTTTTCTTCACCTATTTTTTGTGATGATATAGCTGTTCTTTTTGATTTTTTGCTGGGATATTCCTCCTCTTCCCTTCTCCTTTTCATTTCATCAGCTAATTCGCTATTTGAACTCATTGTTCTTAATTCCTAGTTATTTTTCGTGCTAGAGTTATTAGTCAATGCGTCACGGGTGAAGTTTCGTGGAGAACTCTACTCACAGTTCAAATTCCCACCCGCGCAAGTGCTGGCCGTTACTAATTTTCCAGCACTTTTATTCCTAGGTAAAAATCAAAATCCGGCCCTGGTTATCTGTTTATAATAACATTAATTATATTATAATAAAGTTTTCTACTTTCAGCTGATTCTGTTTATTAATATGCTTTATTTTCCTGTAGAAATACACCATTCACAATAATATTATATTGTTTTGTTTCCACCTACTGTAAAACCTGCTTTGTTTATATTCGATATCACACAAGTTTTTATCACTTTACACAAGAATTTAATTCCTTATCGTTGGGATTACTTTTATTTTTTAGTAAACATCTATTCTTATGTAAAATCATCCAATAAACAGGATGGTTTAATTATTTTTCCGCTAGCTACTGTAGTTTTCGAGAAAATTGCGTAAAATCTCCTATTTTACAATTTTCCGGATTTCCTTGCATTTTCTCGCAAAAAAGCACATCTATTTTTATGTAAAATCATCCAATAAACACCATGGTTTGATTATTTTTCCGCTAGCCACTGTAGTTTTCGAGAAAATTGAGGAAAATCTCTATTTTTCGATTTTTCCGGATTTCCCGGCATTTTCTCGCAAAAAAGCAAATCTATTTTTATGTAAACTCGTCCAATAAACACGATGGTTTAATTATTTTTCCGCTAGCTACTGTAGTTGTCGAGAAAATTGCGAAAAATCTCTATTTTACGATTTTTCCGGATTTCCTGGCATTTTCTCGCAAAAAAGCACATCTAATTTTATGTAAAATCGTCCAATAAACACGATGGTTTGATTATTTTTCCGCTAGCTATTGTAGTTTTCAAGAAAACTGAAGAAAAGCTCTATTTTACGATTTTTCCGGATTTCCCGGCATTTTCTCGCAAAACTAATTTCAGATTCGGATTCCTGAGGGTCGAAAACATATTTGCAAAAGGTTTTCGTCTTCTTTGCCAATTTTGAGCAGTTGAGAATATTTCAGTGGACTACATCAGTTGAACGAAGTTTTGCAGTATTAAGATGCATTAAAAGTTTCAAATTAAGAGTTTAAAAGAAATTCAACAAGCGAAGACAGACTTTGAAAGTTAGCCCTATTATCCATTAAAGAAGACTGCATTCAAAATTATCAGAAGTTGATAGGAGAATAGACCTCGAGTATAAATAAGTGTCATTTTAGTGAAAGTTGTGTGTTGTGGAAAATGCCTCGGAGTCTTTTTTTTTTAAATGGGATTCTTCTTTAGAAAACCAAGCCCGGCGCGAGGACTCAAGGCCCGAGCTAGCAATACAGATCAATGATAGGTCACTAGTCACTAGAAATAGCGGGAATAGAGTGCCTCACGCATTCACGCGTCACGGATTTAGTGTGTGAGTCCTTGTACGCAGGACGTCTCACATAATTAAGTACTTGGCTGATAGAGAGCCCCTGCGCATCAGAGTGTTATCAGGTGGAAAGTTGCTCGACCCTCGACCCTTAAGAAAATATTTTTATATCCTTATTGAATCGCTTCCCCTTTCGAAAATGTCACCGCACGCCACTGAAGCTTTGTCTATAAAACTGTACAATTTTCAACGACAATAAATCATATTTCTATTCTATTCTAACTTCTTGCAGTCACTTTGATCTTGGTCTTCCTCTTTTCTGTTATCCTCCTGAATTCCATTCTATCATAGCATATGTCACTGTTTCATCCCCTCCCCGCCAGATGTAACCTAACTATCTAACTCTGCAGTGCTTTATTTTGGTCATGATATCTTCTTTCAGTACTCTCCAAATCTCTGCATTTGTTCAAAAATATATAAGTAAATTAAAAAATGAATTCAAACGGTCAAATTTGAGTAGACAGCGCATCAAAATTTAGATAACCGTGGAATAAGCGACCTAGTTAGCGATACTATAAATCATACATAGTAAATTTGATTGACATTTGCATTAATCTGTACAAATTAGCGCCAAACATTATAGACCGGCATTCGGTCGTCCACAAATAATTGATTCGCTTAATTCGAATATGATTTTCTGTTAATATAAACATCGGAGTGATACAAATGTAATTACGTTATTTCAGTTAGAACTGAATCAAACATAAACTATGTTTAATCAACGAATTATCTGGAAAATTAACTGCCGCTATCGATTGGCAACATTTACCTTTCACATTATGTTTGACGATCAAATATGGCGTTATTGGACCGACTGGGCGGCCAGCAGGTTGGCTTCCCGGTTCCCGATAGTTTGTTTAGCTTTTGAGGTTGCTGCAAATAATGACGAGGTCGATGATGATCGACCATTCTTTCGATTTAACTTATTACCTTTAGTTGATATACACGTAAATATATTACAAAAAAATATTATATACCTACAACTGTTATTATTAGATACCAGAAATATATGCACTAAATTTTTCCAAAATATGCGCATATATTATATGCACATATTTTTGCAAATATGTTCAAAACTTTTATTGAGATAATATATGCAATATTTTTGTACACACACACACACACACTATATAAAAAATGATAGTGTGTGTAATGAAGTGATGAATGAAGTAACTTAAAGTACCTAACTTTTTTATTATCCAACATAAGCGAATGAACAAAAAAACTGAATGTTAAGAAAATCTGAGGCTAAAGTTGGGATTTAATTTCAGTATTTTACAAATGCTAGAATATTCCACAGGGTATGGTGAACTTTGAGAAAAAAAAACACACAGTTTGATTGGTACACCCGGTATACAGTGGAAATTTACCTGTCTAACAACAATTTTATTACAGCGATATTGTTAAAGCTTAAGGGTATAACATATTAAAAAAAACACTTATCGGACAACAGATTTAGGAAATTCGAGACATCAAAAATGACCCGTTTTTAAGGTGGTGAGTTAATTCCTTGGAATAGTGTAATATACATCTGAAATTTGGACTGTTACATTAGATTGTTTCCATAAATTAAATTTGCATATATTAGTTTAAAATGTTGACATGGTTTAACAAATGCTGACAGCATGAGTAAAATTTTATTGGTTGATACAGTTTTAGGAAAAAAAATTCATGAAAGTTCCGTTTACAAACTGTAAAATTGCAACACTTTTAGTTTTGGCCAGGTGCTTAGAGGCGATCAAAGAGGATTAATTTACTTGCAGAGAAATTAGTATATAATAAAACAGTAATTAGAAGATTTGCAATATACCATCCGCAAGAATCAGTAGGGTCGTCAACTATAAAATATATGTAATTACTATTAATAATCTGTTTGAAAGGACATAGGTAAATTGAGTCCCAAATACCTGAATTAAGAAGGGTCAAAATATTTAGATGGTCGAATTCGGAGCACACTAGTTCGCTCCCATGGTCAAAAAACCCTCTTAATTACATACTAGTTCGCTCCGAAAACCATAACCTAGTTCGCTCCCATGGTTAAGCGGATTAAGTATTTATCTATTCTATTCTAGGAAAATTAATATCAGGAAAATTGGTACTGTGACTTTTGTATTTTATATTAAAAATTATATAAAATATTGATGGTTACCTATTTATATAAATACAGTGATAAGCGCGCTAATAGCCGGCAAAATAAGGCAAACGATGAAAAACATATGAAGTTGTAAGATAAAAGAGGTGAAACTAGTAGAGATGAGAAATTTAGAGGTAGAAACCTATAAATTTACATTATAATGATTGTTTCTTATCTTTAGACGTTTGGCAACTACCACTGTGACAGTGACAGTTTTTGTTGACATACTCATGTGATACGGCTAAAGGTGGGAAACAACCAATATAATCTAAATTTATAGATTCGTACCGCTAAATTTCCAACCTCTACTAGTTTCATGCCTTTTTATTTCACAACTTAATATGTTTCTCATCGTTTTGCGTTATTATGCCGGTTATTAGCGCGCTCATAACTGTATAAAGAGACAAAGAAATTAGATAATTTAGATTTAGCCCAATAAATGACTATTTTGGAGTGTAATTTTCGGCGTTACTACGGATTTGGTTGAAAATTTGGTTTTAGGTTCTACCTATCCTCCACTTCAAAGTTGGACTTGTGCCGTTGGTTGCATTTAATTGAGGGTATAAATCACCCCTTCTCGAGGGCGAAAAATCATACGTTTCAAATAAGTCAAGAAATCGATAAGTTGACTACTTCCAAGTAACTTTTGTTCTATGTAGTTTTTTAAAGAAGTCAATAATTGTTTGACTTCTTGTTTGATTTGAATAACATCAAAAATGATTATTTTTAAACAACAAAAAATAACACGTTTTCAGACGGTTTTTCTCAAATAACTGAAAAAATAAGTATTTTATAATTTTATCGAAAAAAAAATTCTTAGCGAAAATATAGCCTATAATAAAATGAAAAACAGTATATTCATGAAGTGTAGGTACAGACACAGCAAAAGAAGAGTTGCAGGTAGCTTATGAAAAATATGTTCCTATGAAAAATGTGTTCCAAAAATACATTTTTGCTGAGAATATTTTTTTCGATAAGATATTTACTTTCTGGTTATTTGCGAAATATCTTCCAAAAATGTGTTTTTTTGTTGAACAATAATAAAATAAACATTTTCACTCGCAGATAACTCGAAAAATATTGACTTTAAAAAACTCTATAGAACAACAGTTGCTTAGAGTTAGTCAATTTATCTATTTCCGGCCATATTTTAAATGTATGTTTTTTCACCCCCGAGAAGGGGTGACTTTCACCCCCCAAGTAAAAGCAACCAACGACATAAGTCCAACTTCGCGGTGGTAAGTAGAACGTAAATTCAAATGTTCATGCAATTCAGTGGTGACACTAAAAATTACACGGTACCTATCGCCGGATTTCACATTCCTTTACTGGGCTAATAATAATAATTTTATTTACACTAAATTTTTTTCTATACAGTGATGAGCGCGCTAATAACCGGCAAAATAATGCAAAAGATGGAAAACATATTAAGTTGTGAGATAAAAAGAAGCGAAACCAATAGAATTGGGAAATTTAGCGATAAAAACCTATAAATTTACATTCGATTCACTGTTTCCCACCTTAAGACGTATTAGAGGAGGATGTCAACTAAAACTGTCACTATCACAGCGGTAGTTGCCAAACTCGTCTGATACGTCTAAAGGTGGGAAATAATAAATGTAATGTAAATTTATAGGTTCTATCGCTAAATTTCCCATCTCCACTAGTTTCATTTCTATTTATCTCACAACTTAATATTTCCATCTTTTGCGTTATTTTGCAGGTTATTAGCGCGCCCATTACTATATTTTTAAAAATGTTAATGATTGAATTAGAAATTAGATTAGAAATTTTGAATTGTTTTTAAAAATTACTCAAATAATTTTTGTGCTTATTCTAAAATATAGATATAATAAGAAAGCAATACAAGTGTAAAAACTAACATAATAGGTATGGGATATCCTCTACCATTACAAAATTAAACAAATATAAATTAAAACGAGGCATTTATTTTGCTAGAAATCTAAGTGAAATACATTTGAAAAAATCTTCGTATTTTTACATAAGTGTCAATTTGAATACCTTATAAGTTATATCTTATCGTTATAAGTTTAATATATTTTTAAGTAAGAAGTAGTGTTACATAGTAGCATTGTTTAAAAAGACTCATTCTTTTAAACAATGATAGTATTGTCGTATTAGAAAAATACAAAAGGACATCGCACACATCTTATGGAAAATATTATAATGTCACTCAAATTCAATAAAATTTATACGAATAGATTCGTTTTAAATTAACGGTCAAATCTTATCATTGCGCCAACTCCATATTTTCAATCATAAGAGCAGAAATTGATATAAATAAATCTGAAATCAAATGGATACGTACATAAGTTAGAGAGAGAAAAAATATTTTATAATACCCAAATTTTCGGTACTCCATAAATCAGCGGATTAGTTTCACTAATCCGCTTAGGCCCAGCGGGGTTTAAGCTCTTTTGAATAGCACCCAGAGCAATAGTGATTGTAACTGACAGTTTTACTGACTCCAAAAATGTGATTTCGATAAACTTTAATTGCAATTTGCGCCGTAATTAATCATAATTAAGAGTTGGCGCAATGATAAGATTTGACCGTTAATTTAAAACGAATCTATTCGTATAAATTTTATTAAATTTGAGTGACATTATATTTTCCATAAGATGTGTGCGATGTCCTTTGAGAAATATTTATTAAAAATTTTATTAATAAAATGTATCAAAGTACCTGCTTTATGAAGGCAACATTATCTATTTAAGCTGACCCTGGCTATTCATTATTATTCATTGTGTACCCAGTAAAGACATTATTCAACTATCTTTTCTAAGAAATATATGGCCGGAGCGAACTTACCTATGCCCCTTTTCTGTGGGGTATTAAAATCTGACCGCCGGAGCGAACTAGTATACGCCCAGTCGAATTGAGTCCCGGGCATCGTAATCCTTCTACAGTAGGAAAAATGAAAGAATACTCATGAACGAACATATAAAACACGCTGTATTTTCCTGTCACCGTGTCACACAAAAAATTGGCCAGCGCAAGTAAATGTAATAATTATTGTTACAAGTACATGCACTGGACAATTTTCTTTGTGACACGGTGACAGGAAAATACAGCGTGTTTTATATGTTCGTTCATGGGTATTCTTTCATTTTTCCGGCTGTAATTACCTTTTAATAGCTTTCTAATTTGTAAGTACTTTCTAATTTGTACTTAAGCATATTTAGAAATATTGTTATTACCTGGAATAACAATAGAGGAATGAAATGATTTTATTGGTTATGCATTTATGGTAATCAAATATAAAAAAGCAATATCCTACAAAATATTTAGTATGGTGCGATCTATCTGTATACGATACGGTGTTAAGTTGATTGCCAAAATGAGTTCAGTGAAAATTGTTCTTAGTGAAAAAGGAAAACAATTGATTTTGTTAAATGGCTTCAAATATCGTTTTCACAAAGCTTTAAAGAATAACGACAAGCGTTGGATGTGTTGTGCGCAGACGAGAGAAAAATGTAAAGCATTTTTAAAATCCCAAGGTGACAACGTAGTGACGGAAATTCGGGATGAACACAACCATAGCGAATTAAACGAAGATGCAGGCCCGGCCCCAGGGGTGGGCTAACTGGGCAGCCGCCCAGGGCGGCAAATTTAGGGGCGGCAAAATTGAAGAAATAATAAATTATGTTTTTAATGTGATAAAAAATCAATATTATAAACAAGAGCGGCAAAATACAACTGTAAAAAACGAGAATTAAATAAGTGAAACAATAACAATTGCAAGGTTCATTCGACGGGAAATCGACAACACCGCCTTCTTGTTCATCGCATAATAATAGTGAGATTATAACTACTAAATTAAATTCACTTAAAATTAAATTCACTTAAAATTAAATTTACTGAAAATGGATATAATAATTGGAAACATAATTATGGCTGAAGCTTTGTCCAGCCACGCTAATTCTCCAGCTCATCTACAGTCACAGCGACAGTGGTAGAACTAGCAATTAGACTAGAATCGGGCAAAACCATAGACGAAGAAACACAAAAAGTTCTAAATTCAGAAAGTCGTCTTTGGAAAAATGTAATAGAATGACTTACATCAATAATAGAGTTCTTAGTATAATATATAGTGTCTTCCATTGAGGGGCAATTCTGATAAATATTTTCATCAAAACAATGTAATTTTTTAAAAATTTGCTCTTTGCTCTTTGGAAAATTTGATTCTATTTTACAAGAGCACATTAGGAGAACAACGAATGTTAGTAACAAGCAGCATGACTACTTGGGAAAACGTATTCAAAACGAAATTATTGAGCTTCTGCATGATCAAATCAAAAATAAAATTTTAAACTTTTTGAAATCAGAAAAGTATTATGGCATAATATTATATTGCACAACTGATATTTCTGGGGTGGAACAGATGATTATTGTTGTACGTTTTGTCGATTTAGGTTCCTGTTCACAAAGTGTTGAAATTGCAGAACAATTTCTTGGATTTGTGCCTGTACTGGAATCCACTGCCTTGGGACTTACAGAAGTTATTTTGCAAGAACTGAATAAACGGAAAAGACCTTTGTAAGATATGAGAAGAAGAAGATATAATAATGGGGCAAATATGAAAGTGAAGAACTTTTTGTCCCATATTCTAGCCATTTACAAAACTTAGTCGTGAACTATGCTGCTAAAGCCGCACAGTTTGCAGTTTCTTTCTTTTCCTTAGTGACAAAAATTTACAACTTTTACTCAGCATCTATTCATCGTTGGGCTATACTGAAATTATATTTCTAGCATAACATTGAAACTTTTGTCCGCAACTAGATGGGAACTAGATGAGAACTGATGCAATTACTCCGATCAGATACCAAATTTAAGAAATCTACGATGCTTTCGTAGAAATCACTGTCAACAAAAACAACGATAAAATGGTTGCTCATGAGGCAAGCTGTTTGGGAAATCAAATCCGTGATTTTACTTTTCTTTGCTTTGTGGTAATATGGCATGACTTCACATCACCGTAGTCAGCAAATCACTGCAGAGTATTGATATGGGAATGTATCAAGCTGTCAGTTTATTAGAAAAAACGGAAATCCATGTTAAGTCTCTCTAAGAAGTGATTTAAAAATCCAGAACTATTTGACAGACGCAAAAGTTATGCATGATTTATCAGATAGATGTTTTATGCTATGTGATGCTTTATCTTTTGATGAGTCAAAAGATCTAAAATTATGCTGATCTAAAAGATCATGCAAAAGTTATGCATGATTTATCAGATAGATGTTTTATGCTATGTGATGCTTTATCTTTTGATGAGTCAAAAGATCTAAAATTATGCTGATCTAAAAGATGAACTGAAAGTACTTTCCACGATTGTGAAGCCCAAGAGTACACCTCTAGAGACCCTGAAAATGATTAGAGAGTATGATATTGATTTCGTACCAAACGTCAGTGTTGCTTTGAGGATTTTATTACTTTTGATCAACTATGTCCCAGGAACGTTTGAGTGCTCTAGGGCTCTAGCGACAATCTCTATTGAACACGAAATAGCTGTACCTGGATCATGGAGAATTATTAAAAGAGTTTTCCCGTGCCAAGATAAGAAGAGTGTTACTTAATTAAAAAATTAGGTGTGTAAGTGTGGATATGGATAATGAGTTTTTGGATATTAAAACATGTTAATATACGGTAATGTAGTAAAATCTCATGAAAATATTGCAAATATAAATATGTGTTTTACGCGTGTATCATTCAAATAAAGTAGAAAATGACATATTAAATAATTTAGCACCAAGCGCACATATATAAAATATAATATTGGTGATCACTGAAGGATGGTGGTGAGTCATGGGTCTACCAAATAGGGTGGGGGGGAGCGTTCGCCTATCTTGCCCAGGGCGGCAAAATCCCTAGGGCCGGGCCTGCGAAGATGCACTTAACCGTCAAATGTTAAGTAACTCCTTAAAACGAAATGCCGTAGAAGACATCGGTGAAAGACCTATGAAAATTTTGCAAAAGCAATTACGAAATGGAGATTGGAGATATTAGTACCTTGACTACCAAAGACGTGGCATTGGTTCAAAAAAATATGTATAACGCCCGACGATCTCTTCTGCCTAAATTATCAAAAAGTATGGAGGAAACTCATGATACATTAAAAACATTTCCAGTGAAAACCAACAAAAACGAGGATTTTCTAATGGTGAACGACGTAGAAAACCAAATTATTATGTTTTCCTGTAGCAGCAATTTAGAATTTTTAGCAGATTTGGACACCATTTATATAGATGGAACTTTTGAATATTGCCCAAAGTTTTTTAAGCAAATGTTCTCCATCCATGGTCTAAAAGAAGATCATTATATACCTTTGGTTTTCTTCTTAGTGCCAAATAATCAAAAACATACATATACACTGGCACTTAAATACCACCTAACAGAACAAGTTGAGAAATGCAATAAAAAACTCGCTTTAAGAACGGTATTTGCAGATTTTGAAGAAGCAATTCAGCAAAGTGTCACTGAAGTTTGGACTAATGTTTTATTGAAGGGCTGTCGATTCCATTTAGGACAATCCTGGTAAGTAGTCATATTTGAATCCTTTTTTTGAATGATGATGATGTGTATGTGTGCTTTTTGTTTTTTGGTTTTTTTTGTACTGATTTCCCATATGCCACGCTGTTGTAATTTTCCTGGTCCTGATAACTAGTCATATTTGACATATTTGAATCTTTTTTTTGATGATGATGATGATGATGATGATGATGTGTATGTAAACTTTGTTTTTTGGTGTTTTTTACTGGTTTCCCATATGCCACGTTTTTGTAATTTTCCTGGTCCTGATAAGTAGTCATATTTAACATAGGATTATTTGAATTGTATTTTTGATGATTTTTTTTAACTCCTTTATCCTGCAATCTATCAGTATAAGCGTCTTTGTTGATAAATGATTATGACATGTACAGGATGCTCCATTAAGCACCCTGTTTTATAATGTAGCTATTGCTAACTTTGTGGCATTACCTCTAATATTTACAATATGTTATTATTTAAAAAGATATGTACCGGGTGTCCCAATAAGAATGGCTCTCGGCCATATCTCAGGAACCGTTTATAGTAGAGCTTTGAAATAAAAAATTTTATAACAAAAGTTGCCTCAGGAAAAGCCTGGAAATTATTTTCATAATTGTGGGTCCACCGCTAGAGGGCGTAATTGAATATCAAAAATAAAAAAATCTAAATTTTACAAAATTTTCCTAACGAAGGGGCACTGGAAATCCGATTATTGTATTCTTCATCAAATTCTGCGCCAATTTAATTTAACAAGTTTAACGCTACCTTTGCAAATAAGAGGTGGGGGTGAGTGGGAACCTTGTTATGAAAAAATGGCTGTAAGTCCGGTTCTGCTAAATCAAATTTTGGAAACTGAGTCTTGTTGAAGACAGATTTTTTTCTTCAATGTAAGCGTGATAATTTTGAACCATCCTAATAAGTAATAAGCCAGCTGGGAGGCGTTATTTAATTTTTTTCAGAAATCTAGTTTTCTTTGGAAAATATTAAATACAAGTATGCATTTTTAATCATACTTTATAAAATTAGATTAAGTTAGCAATAGAATAGCGAAAACCGCATGTTGATACCTTTTTCCTATCTCAAGATATCTCGAGAAACGTGTAAATTTTATACATAACTGTTACTATCACCGGTAAACTAAGTTAATGAAAAGTAGTGTGCTGTGGAAAAAAACAAAATAACATTTTCCAGATGTCAACGTATAAAAATATAATTAATTAAAACAACAATATAAAGAGAAACAATACTATTAAAATTAAATATAACACAGAACAAAAAGAACTACTTAGTGACGACCTAAATATTCAAATTGGTGCCCAACATACACTACTCTAGAATACATTATCCAGAGAATACTAAACGCCATTCACAGCATATCGAGAGCAGAAATTGAGACTGCTGTTCAATCTACTCTTGAAAGAGTAAATGTTTGCAACGAAAATGATGGGCAAAAATTTGAACGTTTATGTCATCACTAAATAGTTGTTTTTATTTCTTTGTAATAGGGCTTTTCAACGTTTTTCATTTGTTTCGAGCCTCTGTCATATGCCGCATAATCCGTGTATATTAATATACGAGATATGAACGAGGCTCGAAACAAATGAGAAGCGTTGAAAAGACCTAATATACGTTGACAGCTGGAAAATGTTTCTTTGTTGTTTCCATAGCACACTACTTTTAATGAATTTCGTTTACCGGTGACAGTAACAGTTATGTTTTTAAATTTACACGTTTTGTAAGATATCTCGAGATAGAAAAAAGGTATTAACATGCGGTTTTCGCTATTCTGTTGCTAATTTTGTCTAATTTTGTAATATGGTATTAAAAATGCATGTTTGTATTTAATATTTTCCAAGGAACACTAGATTTCTGAAAAAAATTAAATAACGCCTTCTAGCTGGCATATTACTCAGTAAGTTGGTTCGAAATCATATCTTTTACATTGACGAAAAAGATCTCTCTTCAACAAGACCAAGTTTGCAAAATTTGATTAAGCAGAACCGGACTCACAGCCAGTTTTTCATAACAAGGTTCCCACTCACCCCCACCTCTTATTTCCAAAGGTAGACCTAAACTTGTCAAATCAAATATGCGTAGAATTTTATGAAGAATACGACGATCGGATTTCCAGTGCCCCTTCATTAGGAAAATTTTGTAAAATTTAGATTTTTTAATTTTTGATATTCAATTACGCCCTCTAGCGGTGGTCCCACAATTATGAAAATAATTTCCAGGCTTTTCCTGAGGCAACTTTTGTTATAAAATTTTTTATTTCAAAGCTCTACTATAAACAGTTCCTGAGATATGGCCGAGAGCCATTCTTATTGGGACACCCGGTACATTACTAATTACTTAAACCTATTAATTAAGTCTCTTGGTTTGAATTTTTTTAATCTTCTTTCTTCATGTTCATGTAAGTCTTCAAAAACCGCTTGGCTAACTCGTTAGGATGTTCAGAAACTCTTTCGCGATATGTTGCACTATATTCACTTATCACCTCTTGCACTGTTGGAACTGTTAAGTCTCGTTGGATCACGTAGTTGGGTACGTAGTATGGAGCATCAAGAATCAGCGCCTTATCGTCTTGTTTTGGAACCTCTGTATTATATTTAGGTTGCTATTAGGAGCTGCTCCCCAGAGCTGGATACCGTAGGTCCAAATGGGCTTTATAATGGCTTTGTAGACCAGTAGTTTGTTTTCTAGAGACAACTTGTTTTCATGCGCCATTTCGACAGCCATTTTTGTATCTTGTTAAGGCAGATTTGAAGTTGTCTTGATGCCATCTTTGGGTCTTCGTGTGAAGAAAGAGCAGCTGTATCCTCCGCAAATGTGGCTATTGTAACCATCGGTGTAGTAGGAAGATCACTTGTGTACAACAAATACAGGATAGTTCCGAGTACACTGCCCTGTGGTACCCCTGATTTTATGGCGTTCAGAGAAGAGTATTCTTGGTTTTTGTCTGACAAGGAAGTGTCTATTGGTTAGGTATGATTTTAGTAACAGGAAGTGGGGATATGGAAGTAGCTTCTTAATTTTCTAGAAGAGTCCAATATGCCAAACTTTATCGAATGCTTGTGACATATCAATAAATGCAGCAGAACAATAACGTTTTTGTTGGAAGTCATCGATAATCTTGTTAATTATTCTATGTACTTGTTCGATAGTGCCATGTTTGTTTCGGAATCCAAATTGGTAGTCTGGAATTAAGTGCATCATTTCTTTTATCGACTTCAGCTTTTTGACGTATATTTTCTCGAAAATTTTGGAGATAGTTGGTAGCAAGCTAATAGGTCGATAAGAGGTAACTTCTTCTAATTTTTTGCCTGGTTTAGGGATCATTATTATTTGTGCTACTTTCCAGATCTTTGGATAGTACCCTAGTTTGAGAACGGCATTGAAGATATATGTTAGTAATTTAAAGCATTTGGGTGTTGATTCCTGAAGCACTTTTCCTGTGATAAGATCATATCCTGGTGCTTTTTTAATGTCAAGTTCATTCATTATTATATTTCTGGTTTCACTTACTAGAATTTTTTTTACAGGCAGGTCCATTTGGAAGGGTGAATTAAGTGTTTCGTCTATTTCTTTATCTTCTGAATGCTGCTCTGGATCGTATGGATGGAATACTTTTTTTAAGTGTTCAGTAAAGACTTCTGATTTTTCTTTGTCATTTCTTGCCCATATATTTCCGTTACTAATTGGAGGATTAAACTGTTGAGGTTGTTTAAGCTTTTTTGTAGCCCTCCATAGTGCGTAGTCTGAAGCTTCCGTTGGGGTTAGAGATTCTAAATAATTCTTAATGTTTTCATTTTTACTGTTCGATAATATCTGTTTTAATTCTGTGGTAGCTCTGTTATATTTTCTTCTATTTTGTAGTGTTCTGTTTTTCATCCATTGTTTTCTCAGTTTTCTCTTAATATTTATTTTCTCTTTAATTGATTGGGGTAGTTCGTTTGCTTCTCCTTCTCGGTATATTATTGGAGTTGCGTTCCATGCAGCTTGTTGAATTTTTGTCGTTAGGTCTTCTGTCGCGACGTCTATATCATTTTCTGTTTTAAGTGGTATATTTAGTGATATAAGGTTATCTAAATTGTTTCTCTATTCATCCCAATTGGTCTTTTTATTATATAATGTAGGGGGCATTCCTTTTTTTAAGATCTTTGAATGTATTGTGATTATTATCGGGGAGTGATCGGAGGACAGGTCATCAGATGTGGTCACCTTGCATTTTTTAATATCTAGGCCTTTGATGGTTGCGAAGTCTAACAAGTCTGGAAGTTTGTAGATGTCTGATGGCCAGTAAGTAGGTTCATTAGTAGATAGGTATTTGAGGTTATTTGCATTCATTGCCTTTAATAGTTCTCGGACTTTAGTGGTTGTTATACGTGATCCCCAAACGGTATTTTTGGCATTGTAGTCTCCGCCGGCTAGAAATTTATTGCCCAATGTCTTGAAGTATTCTTCGTATTGTTCTTGTTTATTGTTGTGTTTGGGCGGGCAGCAAATTGCAGATATGGTTAGTGGACTGGAGTCATTTGTTATAGTTACGCTCGTGGCTTGTATTTGTTCTTTAGAAAATTTTTCTCTCTAAAAATATTGAATATTATCCCGTATAATTACTGCGGTTCCTCCATGTGCCTTCTCGCTCGGATGTTTCGTAGTGTACACTTTGTATTTTGGTATACGGAAGTGGTGTTTTTCTGTACAGTGAGCTTTAGATATAAGCAGCATGTCAAGGTTTTCAGTATTTATATATGACTTTACTTCATCAATATGTTGTTGAAGGCCATTAGCATTCCAGACTCCTATTTTAAACTTATACTGCGCTGCCATTATGCAATTTTATTAATGACTGTGGTTAGTAGATTAAGTAGATTAAGGTTCCTATTTGTTCGGTAAGTTTTCCTATCATATTTTCTAATTTGCTGAGATAATTTTGATTAACTGTGTGCGGGGACACTACTTGTGTACTTTGTGGGAGCGGGTTTGAATTTGAAGGCATTGTGATGGGGTTGTTGCTTATACTACTTTGGTTGGTAACTTGCGCGAAGTTCACTCCTTGTCTTACTCTGGAGCCGGCTCTTGTCTGCTGTTCTATGTTTTTTTTTGCCTAAGTGTGGGGTACAGTTGTTGTTGCAGTTGTTTATGCACTTCGCATCCTCTACAGTTAGCTGGATGGTTTCCCTTGCAGTTTATGCATTTTACGTTTTCATCTCTTACTTTTCTTGAGCATTTCTTGTTCCCGTATTTTTGATGATGATGATGTGTATATATGCTTTTTGTTTTCCGGTGTTTTTTACTTATTTTCCATATGTCATACTGTTGTAATTCTAATGATGTTTTTTTCTTTTTTCACGTGACGCAAAATTCAGGCACTAGGTTTAACATCCTTATACAAAGACAAAGAGAGTGACGTAGGGAAATATTTAACATACTGCTTTGGAATGCCATTTCTCAACCCAAAAGATGTAGGAGATTGTTTTGTTGAAGCTTTATCATCAATACAGCCACAAAATCATAGAATAGTAGAATTTGCGGACTATCTGGTCGATAATTATGTCTCAGAATCGGCTAAGTTTCCGCCAGAAATATGGGCGGAGATGTCAAGCAGTTTACAACGGACGACCAACGCATGTGAGAGTTTTCATTCCAGGTTTAACTCGTCATTTTATTTTGCTCATCCTCATATTTTTCAATTTTTAACAGTTTTAATAGATTTTCAAAGTGAAACGTATGTTAAAATTAGAAGTGTACAAAAAAAAGTAAAAAAAATATTCTGCACAAACCCTTACATCAAAAAAATTTGTAGATGAACAAATTTTAAAATTAAATAATAGATTAATATCAAAATTTGATTTAGTTAAATATAAATTAGCATGTAATTCTAGCTTATATTGCTTTTTGTAAATATTGTAGGTACACATTTGTGTAATAAAATTATATGCTCTAAAATAAATTGAAACGAGTAAGCGGATGGACTACCCCGCTAATTGAAATAATATTCGAAAATATTACCTCAACTAACCAAGATAGCCATCGTTACACCCTTAGCTTAGCTCAGTCACTCAGGTGTGTGTTCGTCTTGTCCTAACCTTAGATATGAACTATGAAAATTGGAATGGAAGCAAACAAAACATAGTTTTTAACTAATCATGTTTATTGTTCATAAAGATATAATAAATAAAATGACTTAGTAAATTGCATTAACAAATGTATTCAAATTCTTGCCAAAAACTAACAATTCTGGATTATACTTATGGCTTTTGGCAACTGATGGTATCTTCTTGATGTCGTATGGTACTGCTGCTGGTTCTGCAACGGGCTCTGGGGTTGTAGGTGTTGTATTCTACCAGGCCTACGGATGTTGGTCGTTGCAGTCTTGGTTATGTGGTTGCAGCCCTGATGACATGGTCCTCGTTGTTGTATCGCCGGCGATTTGAGGGTTGTTGAAACTCCCGGAGGGAGAAAAGTGGTTTCTTTCCAAAAAACTATAAAATAGAGACACATATCAATTATCAAGAAGAAAAACCAACGTGTGCCATCTGCCGTTCTAATCGTCAGAAAGAATAGCAGATGACAAGAATAAATCAAATGAAATTTAGATGAGAATAGTTAAAATTCTGATTACTAAACGTGCATACATGTAAATTAAAAGATAATTATATTTGAAACTAAAATATCAGAACACATGGTCTGACATTGGAAGTTAGGTTAGATAAAAAACAATATAAAAACTGTTAGACGGAGAAATATAATCACAATATAATGTTATCCTTATCCCAAGAGATGATTTGATGAAATGAAAATGAAAAATTTTTCGAATTACATGCCTTTTTAAGGATTAATTTTTCCCTTCCAGTGTATGTCAGGGAGTAGGGGGTCAAGTCGATGAAGTGACACTGTCATTGAAAACGACGTTTAAAATGACAACCAAGTACTATGAAGTAGCGGCATGTTCCGTATTGAAAATACAGATATTTGGAGAGTATGAATATACGAGGTATGTTCAGTATGATGATTTAAATGAAAGAGATATATTAAATAGAAGATAATAAAAGAAGGTAATAAAAGAGAGCGCCAACCGATTTTTAAAGGGGAAAATGGGTAAACCAAATAGAAGAAGATAATGATTAATGAAATATTAAAGGAAATATGGTAAAATAATTCTTTAAAAATAAAATATCAAAGATGTGACGTTTGTAACGTTACACACTCCTCTCACCCATCAGAAAAATTTTGAACAAGTGAGAAATTTTTCTCAAAGAAAACAGGAATGTTACACACTCCCTCCACTCATCAGAAAAATTTCGAACACAGGTGAGAAATTTTTCTCAAGGAAAACAAGAAATCAATGTTCTAACCAGAAGTAAATATATGCAGTAGTAATCGTTCAGAACAAATCAAAAATAAATACTCATAATAAAGTAAATATTAAGTCAATGTATATAGTTAATTTAAATTATTAATCATAAAAAATTTTAAAGTACCAAAATAATTTTCAGATGTTACTCTGGGGAAAATAAAAATATTACCCAATGAATTGTAGTATTCATCACACTATAAAATATTTATTATAAATAAATGACATCAGAGAATATCTATCTCTGAATAAAAAAAATAGATGTACTTTAAAAAGTATGAAATCAATTCAAATATATAAAGACTTATAGTATAAAGTCTAAGAAATAATCAAATTTAACTAATAATCCAAAAGTAAGTAAGTAACCATAGTCAAATAATGTAGACATATTAAAAATGAATTGCATTGCAAATATTCTGGTATTTATATAAAATAAAAGGTATTTATATAAAACCAAATTTAAGTAAATATAATGGATATTATATCCTTAATAAAATAAATAGCTAATGGAACTACTAAGAAGTGAATCTCATAACAAAACACCAGTACCCTGGATAACTCAAGTACGGAAAGTAAGGTAATAAAAATAATAATCAATATGACAAGGTAAGTAAAAGCATATAAGTAGATAAAGATAATATAAATATAATATAATAAAAAGAAATGCAAGTGGAACTATAGATAAACCATTAAAAAAATAAGTACCAACTACATGGAAAGCCAAATAAGACAAAGTTCTACACCAAAGGGTTTAAAAAAACTGCATAAAACTAGTCATAAAAGACTTAACCAATGAGTTAATAAAGAGAGAGATAATGATACATAATGCAAATGCTACTTCCATCAAATGCATACCAGGGATCTACACTAAAGAACAAAATAATTATATGTATAAAAATGCATAAATATGATTTGCAAAGATGGAAAATAACAAATGCTAGTAGCTAAACTACAATCATACTTCAAAGCGCCATAATTCTACACCAGAGGCTCATGAAGAGTAGAGATGCATAGAATTATTTTAACTTCAAAAGAGAAAATTTATAAAAGACATCATCCTAAAAATAATATACAGCATTAAACTGTATATCAACAGTCATTAAGACCAAAAAAACGGAACTCAGACTCAATAGATCTGGCCCAACCCTATGGATAACTTATATGTACCCTAGGAGAAAAAAAGAACACTAGGTGTCTATGCAGCTATATATAAGCCATACACAACTTATAAGTGCCGGATGAGGCTTTCGTGCTAATCTGTATCAGAAATCAGTACAACACCCAAAATAAAATAATAAAACAATAATATATAGATAAATAGGGCATTGTTAAATAAAAAAGATGTTAAATATAATGTTTATCATAATTAATATAAGTGCAATAATGCAAAAAATTGAAAAATGTAAAATATGATGCTTTACGAACAAAAATTTTTGAGATTCAAGACAAGAAGAAGAATGGTTTAAATTAATTTGCTGAATAAGAAAAAGAATAAGAATAATAAAACAACTTAATGAAAGAAAAGAACTTGAAAATTGTCCCAGTCTTTACTATACAAGTAAAGTATTATATACCATCCGAACAGAAAGTTCGACGGAAACAACAAAATTTTTGGTAGTTATACAAAATTGGTAATAAATATATGAAAACAAGATTTAAATGCACTTTAGAGTACACAGAAGTACCTATGAAAAGAACGTAGAAGAAATAGTACGTATAAAAAGTACAGAAAATATGACAATAAATGGAAAAATTCTCTTGGGTTTTGGAAAGTTACGACAAAATAAGAGTAATTAAAGAAGAACTACCAAAAAAAACTGGTTAAATTGAAAAAACAGAAAAAACACCATGTGGACATTACTATCAAGGTCCTAACATAAAAATTAGCTAAAAAAAGTAGGTAAAAAGTATCAAAATGTTAAAAATACCAATATTTGCAACTGTAAATGTATTTTAAATCAATTATGCTGAAATATACAATTAAATTATTGAAACTGGTAATACTTTTTGACCCATAAATATAAGAAAATAGTATTTATTAATGCTTGTTGTCTGCTACCAAACCACACACTCACAGCTCGATTCTTCGGATAAGACAAGTGCGTTGGGCGCCAGTGAAACGAGTAAGCGGATGGACTACCCCGCTAATTGAAATAATATTCGAAAATATTACCTCAACTAACCAAGATAGCCATCGTTACACCCTTAGCTTAGCTCAGTCACTCAGGTGTGTGTTCGTCTTGTCCTAACCTTAGATATGAACTATGAAAATTGGAATGGAAGCAAACAAAACATAGTTTTTAACTAATCATGTTTATTGTTCATAAAGATATAATAAATAAAATGACTTAGTAAATTGCATTAACAAATGTATTCAAATTCTTGCCAAAAACTAACAATTCTGGATTATACTTATGGCTTTTGGCAACTGATGGTATCTTCTTGATGTCGTATGGTACTGCTGCTGGTTCTGCAACGGGCTCTGGGGTTGTAGGTGTTGTATTCCACCAGGCCTACGGATGTTGGTCGTTGCAGTCTTGGTTATGTGGTTGCAGCCCTGATGACATGGTCCTCGTTGTTGTATCGCCGGCGATTTGAGGGTTGTTGAAACTCCCGGAGGGAGAAAAGTGGTTTCTTTCCAAAAAACTATAAAATAGAGACACATATCAATCATCAAGAAGAAAAACCAACGTGTGCCATCTGCCGTTCTAATCGTCAGAAAGAGTAGCAGATGACAAGAATAAATCAAATGAAATTTAGATGAGAATAGTTAAAATTCTGATTACTAAACGTGCATACATGTAAATTAAAAGATAATTATATTTGAAACTAAAATATCAGAACACATGGTCTGACATTGGAAGTTAGGTTAGATAAAAAACAATATAAAAACTGTTAGACGGAGAAATATAATCACAATATAATGTTATCCTTATCCCAAGAGATGATTTGATGAAATGAAAATGAAAAATTTTTCGAATTACATGCCTTTTTAAGGATTAATTTTTCCCTTCCAGTGTATGTCAGGGAGTAGGGGGTCAAGTCGATGAAGTGACACTGTCATTGAAAACGACGTTTAAAATGACAACCAAGTACTATGAAGTAGCGGCATGTTCCGTATTGAAAATACAGATATTTGGAGAGTATGAATATACGAGGTATGTTCAGTATGATGATTTAAATGAAAGAGATATATTAAATAGAAGATAATAAAAGAAGGTAATAAAAGAGAGCGCCAACCGATTTTTAAAGGGGAAAATGGGTAAACCAAATAGAAGAAGATAATGATTAATGAAATATTAAAGGAAATATGGTAAAATAATTCTTTAAAAATAAAATATCAAAGAGGTGACGTTTGTAACGTTACAAAATTATTGTTTTCTAGTTCCTAGAAATCATTACGTACACCGACTAAGCAATAGGTAGACACGGGACTCAATTTACCCATCTTCGGGACTCAACTCAGCTATTAGAAATACGGATCATAAATTCTGGGACTCAACTAGGTTACTCCGGTTTGAAACCTTCCATTGTTATGTTTCCAAGTATAAAAGAAATTTTATGCAAAATATGCAAAAAATGTGGTTAATTGTCAAGTCTAGTGTCTAGTTATTACACGTTGCTTATAATATACCTATCTCAAGTTCATTTTTGCAAAAGTTAAAGCATATTTTTGATTTTTAAAATTTTTGCTTTGTTTTATAATTTCCGAAGCAACAAAAAATGATCGCATAGAAATACAAAAACTGTCATTTAAAACGGTCGCCCATCTACTAAAAGATCTTCTTTCTTCTTCATACTTTATAACTAGGCTCAATGCCTGTTTTACTTCGGTTTTTAGCCTAATTATTGACATTGTCTGACCGTCTTTTCCTCGGTCGTCCCAATGATCTTCTTCCATTTGGCGATTTGTCTCTTGCTATTCGTACTATTCTATTTTTTGTCATTCTTTCTATGTATTGAGTCCATTCTATCTTTCTTCTTTTGGTCCACATGTTTATTTCTTCTATTCCACATCTTGCTCATATTTCCCCACTTCTTACTCTGTCTCTTAGAGTTTGGTTTGTTATTTTTCGTAAGACTTTCATTTCTGCCGTTTCCAGCAGTATTTGTGTTTTCGCTGTATCTGCTCTTGTTTCCGCTGTGTACGTCATTATCGGTCTTATTGTTGACTTATATATCCTGGTTTTCGTTTCCATTGCGAGGTATTTGTTTCTCCAGATTGTGTTGTTAAGACATCCTGCTGCTCTGTTCGCCATGTTCACTTGTTTTTGTACTTTTTCTTCCAGTTTTGTGTAGCTTGACAGTTTTACTCCGAAGCATTCCGTTTCCATCACTTGTTCTATTATTTTGTTATTTACGACCAATTTAAATCGTCTCGGTTCCGCTGATATTACTATCCATTTAGTTTTCTCTGTTGAGATCACCATGTTGTATATGAGAGCCTTATCTTCTAATTCTTTAATTAATCTTTGTAGGTCATCTTCACTTTCGGCTGTTATTATGGCATCATATTTTGTATCTTTATTACCTTTTCTCCCATTCTATATCCTCTTTTTTTTTAACTTTCTTTATGAATTCATCCATTATCAGATTAAATATTAATGGGCTCAGCGAATCTCCTCTTTGTCTAATGCCAGTTTGATTGGTTGCGATAGTTTTCCCTTACATCTTACCATAGATATGTAATCTTTATGTATATTCTCAATGGTTTTTATTAAATCTAGTGATATTCCTTTTTGGGATCGCGGAAATGTGTCGCGTTCCGAATTCTCACTCTATCAAACACTTTCTTCAAATCTATCAGGCATATATATTCTGGTTTGTTGTATTCCAGGGACTTTTCTTTTATTTTTCTTACTACAAAAACTGCATCCGTGCATGATATTCCTGTCCAAAATCCTTGCTGTTCCTCTTGCAGAGTTATGCGTTCGTTTATTTTTGTCGCTATAATTCTTGTTGTCAATTTAAGTGTTGTATTTAAAAGATTTATTGCTCGATAATTATTTAGGTTTTTCTTATCTTCTTTCTTGAAGAACATCAGCATGGATCGCTCCCCTCCATTCATCTGGTATTCTGTTCGTGGTGATTATTTTATGAATAAGAAGTTGCAGTTGTTGTAAAAGGTTATCACCTCCATATTTTAAGAGTTCAGTTAGTATTTGATCTTCCACTGGTGACTTTCTATTTTTTAATTTATTTATTCCTTGTTTCACATCTATTTGGGAGATTTCAGTCTTTGCATCAGTTACTATATTTGGCGTATCTGGTATAGATTCTTCGTTATCTTTTTTAAACATTTCTGTCAGGAAGGCCACCCATGTATCCTCATTTATATGTTCTATTTCAACTCTGTAGTTCTTTCATTTCGCTTCTTTGTTGTCTTATGAAGCGCCATACTTGTTTCTGTTGTCCGTAGAAATCCATCTCTAGTCCTTTTGTGAATCTTTTCCAGTTATTAAAAGACGAATACTTTAAATAGTGCATTTAATTACCCTATTTTAACCTGTAGCGATTTAAACGAAAAAATTACCATTATTGACCCTTATTTGTTAATAACTTTTTTTGTCTCCGAACTATGACGGGCATTTTTGTATTTATAATATATTAGGTTTTTTAGTACCCAAAAAACGCATTTGCAACCTGGCTGAACCAATGTCCCGAACATGGTACATTTTTGCCTTATTTTCCTTGAGTATCCCTCTACCTGCCTAATATCTATTAGGAATTTCAAACCGAAGGAAAAAGTTTATTTAGGTATGTCACAAGCTGCAGGCTGTTAATCCTGCAGGTCACCCTATTCTTACATATAAATTAATGCGTACTCTTTTCAGTGTATTCGAAAGTGTTCTTTACTATATGTACATACATTACTTTTGAATTGTCAACAAATAGTTGCTCATTGATTTATTAGGTATAAACGTTTCAAGAAAACATAAAACTTACCTACAGGAAACGAAATAGATTTAATTATTTAAAAAAGTGCAAGAAAACGATAAAATCCTACTTAACGTTCCTTAAAGCGTTAATGCCATATAAAAACAATAAAAAATTACGCCGTTAAATAGAAGAATTCTCGTTCTGCCATTGCATAGTCGATATACTAATTAAAAATAAAGTACAATTAAATCGTAAAATAAGATAAAAACAATCCTTTAGACAACTTGATTTTAACATACTACTAAGGTATACTTACCTATAAATTTGAACTACTTATTTTTCATTTTCATTTTTTAACCACAATTAAACGACAGATTCACACCCAATAATGTCACTAAAAAACGCTGGACGGAAGGGCCGCCCGAGAACTTTATCGTACCGATCTATTATCGTACCGATCTATTATCGTTATCGTACTAGATACTGCTATTCTATAAAAATAACAAAGTCACTCGTTATTTTGATATTTTAGAAACACCTTGTATACTTGAAAATATTTTATGGTTCTACGTATCATTAATTCCCGCATTTGAGAAAATGTTCGGGGACACACTATAGATTATTGCATAAATCAATAGAATATTAGTCATACTTTCATTTCAAATTAGTCCATTTTTCTGAGAAATTAATAGTTTACAATATTTGCATTTTACTGCATGGATTGTAATGAAATTTTGGGAGTAGCACAAAGCCACGATACACTCAACCAGGCACAAAGCCCAATCGCCTAATTCAAAGTCTATCCTATATACTATGGCGCTTTTATCGTGGGGGCGGTTCTCACCATAGGCGTAACCAGGATGATCCTAAGGGGGGGGGTTACAACTACCCGAAAGGGGGGGTTACAACTACTGGAAGGTCTCTGAAGGGTATGGTGTTAAGCGTATAGAGCTCAAAGTACATCCCAATGGGGGGGGTTATAACCCCCAAAACCCCCCCTGGTTACGCCTATGGTTCTCACCACTTCTCGGGGATAGAACATTTTTATTTGCGAATTGCATGGAGCAAAAGGAAGAATTTTAAGAAAATTTAAAAATGCGCCCTATAATTTGATCTTATTTTTTTCACCCGTCCAACTTTTTGAAAGTAGAAATAACACTATTGCAAAAGAAAAACAATGCATTTAAATTCTGGTGAATGAGGGGTTAAATGTATGTACTTCTCATTTTTCCTTAAAGTACATTAGTCATATATTTTTTTGCACCATATCTCGCTTAGTTTGAATGTAACCGACATTTAACAGTGCTCGTTTTAAAGGCCTTTTCAAACACTACAAAAGCATGAGCATTTTGAGCATGCACCAAAAACCAAACTCTTTTTACCTACCATATCTCTTTTTGTATTATATATAGAAAATTTACGAAGGAACGAATCTCTTTGTTATTTATAATTAAAAAAAAAATTTATATAGTGTTTTTAGTTTGATGCATAGTTTTTAAGGTATTCACAAAAAACCGTCCTAAAACGTGTCATTTTTAAATGAAAATGGCCAATTTTCAACTGCGCATAACTCAAAAAGTATTGAGTTCTCAAAAAAAAGTATAGATCAGTTTTTGCTTAAAAATAGGTTCTCTAGCCACTTCCATGCTTATTTTGACTAATAAATTTTCCACCCCCTTGAAGGGGTGGGAATTGCCCCAAGATAAAAACGCCATAGTATATAGGGTAGATTTTGTTTCTTGAGCTATTCCCTACTTACTGTGAAAATATCAAGTACATCGATGTAGTAGGATGGAATTCGGAGCCAAATACCCTCATTGACTGCCCTATAATAATGCTCTGCTATGATCGCGTGAGAGGACACACACAAGATTCTAGCAAAATTTCAATTTTCTGTAACTTTTCGAGTTTTTGAGTTACAGCAACGAGTTTTATGTCATTGGAAAGATAATTTTACATTCTTTCAAAATATGTAAAAATATACAGGGCGTATGTAAAAAATTAAGATTTATTTTTCATTTCCGGTTAAACCGGAAGCCATATTGTGGGTTAAATTTATTGTGCTAATAGATAATAAAGTACTATATATGTCTGCCAAATTTCAAATTTTAGTTTCTATTACAGAGGTAGTTACGGGCACTCGAATATTTTTTTATAAAAAATTCATAACTCCCCTCCTATGAGGAGTTAAGAAACCTGACCAATGTTATTCAATTTACCGATAGGATATCAAAAATATATCAAAAAATAAATAAATTCCTTGGAGTCATTTTTGAGAAAATTTAGTTCAAATTTATGTCAAATTTTGACCCCTTAAATATAGGCAACCCATAACTTTTTCTGAAAAACGATAATATTCTTGTTATAGCCCCATCTTTAGGCTATATAAATGTTTTTTCAAATTAAATTTATCTTAAACAAATTTTTAGATTGGTAGGGAAATGTGTCGGGTGGGCGGTCGGCCATGCTGGCCGCCATTTTGGATTTGGAAATGTCAAATTCCGTATTTCTATTTATCTATCGATGAGCTAACTTTAAGTTAAATTTCATTCGTTTCGGTCAAAATTTGCAAAAATGGGCCCCAAATAACCCCCCTATTTCGGCCCCCCTTTGAGAGGTTTTTTTCAAAAGCTTAGTTTCTCGACAAAATTCTCTTAAACTTACTCATACCGAATTTCATCGAAATCGGTCCAGTAGTTTTTGCTGGGCGGTGGCGACATACGTACGTACATACGTACGTACAGACATACGTACATACTTCCGACATGTTTTTTTTATTTGCTTTTTAGACTCAGGGGGACTAAAAACGTCGAAAAAAAGTGAAATCTGAAAAAAAATTTTTTGCACGATCCTATAACTTTATCTATTATACTCATACTGCGTATGTAGTACGATAAAGTAAAAATAACCAGATCTATTTTCTTTTTTGGTTGGTCATGTCGGTCTTCGATGGTAATCCATAAATATTATATTATACTAATACGTCGCCAAAAAGTTCTGAAAACAACTGTTTTGTATGTAAACGCAGACTAAGAACAAGTCACTGGACTTCGTATGTCCTAGGTTTTCATCCAAAGTAATCGAAATTAGAACTGTAAGTCGATATTTAAACTCTTCGTGTCGTGTAACTTTTCGTCGATTGATATACGATTTTACCAATTTTGAGTCATTTTTACTCAACTTTGGGTCATCATTGTTTAAACAGAAATGGCTTAGAAACCGGAACTAACGATTCAAACTCAACTGTTCAATACACTCCGATTGATGTGTTAACTTTTACTATTTCTGCGACTATAATGGCACTTCTGGTTAGACCTTTTTAACCGAAAATGATATAAGAACCAAAATTTTACATTTGTTCTCATCTTGCTAAGGCACTTCGAATGATATATCGCTTATACTATTTCGATAACTTTGAAACAGTACGTACGGTTGCAACTCTAAAACCTGAAGTCCAATGTCAAATTGCTCACCTTTAATACCATCCTTGGGTTATAAGCTTTCATTCGACACCTCATTTGTCAATATACAGTCGAACCCGCTTATTGGAATAGCCTTCGTGCTAAGCAAAAGTATTCCTATAACCGGGATATTCTAGTAATCGATCATTAGTGGCTAGTAAAAACGTTTCGGCACCTCAAATTTATATTCCTTAAACCGGGATATTCCTATAAACGGTATTATAATAAGCGGGTCCGACTGCTGTATTAATAACAGAGGAGTCGTATTCGCGGACAGACAGACAGACGGACAGAGAGTCATGAAACTTGTACTATTCCGGTGACTTTAAAACAGTACCTCTAGTCGCATTTCTAAAACCGGAAGTCCTAGGTCTTTCTCACATTTAGCACCATCCTTAGATTATAAGCTTTCATGCGACACCTCATTTTTCATTCTACCTGGTATAGTGACGGAGGAGTTATATTCGCGGTCGACGGACAGACAGCCTAGGTCAAATGTATCACCTCTAGTGCCATCCTTGGATTATAAGCTTTAATTTGACACCTTATTTGTCGTTCTACCTGGTATAATGACGGGGGAGTTGTGTTCACTGACAGACAGACAGACAGACGGACGTGGATAATTCAAAGTTTTCCGATTTTTTCAAAATTGTGTGAAAACAATATAAAAATTAAAGGAATATGGCAGAAACACAAAAAATCGCCGATATAACTTAATTAACCTATGAATTTTAAATGTCATTAGTGTCAAACTATCATAAATGTCAATATTGACATTTATGATAGTTTGACACTAATGACATTTAAAATTCATAGGTTAATTAAGTTATATCGGCGATTTTTTGTGTTTCTGCCATATTCCTTTAATTTTTATATTGTTTTCACACAATTTTGAAAAAATCGGAAAACTTTGAATTATCCACGTCCGTCTGTCTGTCTGTCTGTCAGTGAACACAACTCCCCCGTCATTATACCAGGTAGAACGACAAATAAGGTGTCAAATTAAAGCTTATAATCCAAGGATGGCACTAGAGGTGATACATTTGACCTAGGCTGTCTGTCCGTCGACCGCGAATATAACTCCTCCGTCTTAACGAATATATCACTTGTACTATTCCGGTGACTTTAAAACAGTACCTCTAGTCGCATTTCTAAAACCGGAAGTCCTAGGTCTTTCTCACATTTAGCACCATCCTTAGATTATAAGCTTTCATGCGACACCTCATTTTTCATTCTACCTGGTATAGTGACGGAGGAGTTATATTCGCGGTCGACGGACAGACAGCCTAGGTCAAATGAATCACCTCTAGTGCCATCCTTGGATTATAAGCTTTAATTTGACACCTTATTTGTCGTTCTACCTGGTATAATGACGGGGGAGATGTGTTCACTGACAGACAGACAGACAGACGGACGTGGACAATTCAAAGTTTTCAGATTTTTTCAAAATTGTGTGAAAACAATATAAAAATTAAAGGAATATGGCAGAAACACAAAAAATCGCCGATATAACTTAATTAACCTATGAATTTTAAATGTCATTAGTGTCAAACTATCATAAATGTCAATATTGACATAATAATTAATGACATTTATAATTTAGTGAAGTAAACTTGTAACTTTTCTGTGATTGGACCAATTAAAAAAATCATTACGGCGCGGTAAATTTGAATTACTCTTACTTAGGTCCAGTTTCACCAAAAACAAATAAATCAATGAATAGCATTCGTCGAATAAAATTTATTAGACGTTTATATTTATATTTTGTTTCAATATAATTTTGATAATTTAAAGTTAAACTGGCAAATTTACTTTCTTATAAATATTTACAGCGAGATTAACTTACCAATTTATTCGAAGAGTAAGTATTTATTTAATAAATAAGCAAAATAATTCTTATTTGACGTTAGTAAAATGGAGAAATGTCAGTTTATTGGTCGACTAACTTTATTCGTAGAATAAACTACTATTTGTCGTTGGTGAAACCGGCCTATACTATTTAAAAAACGAGGTATAGTTGTATGTAAGAAGTTAAAATTATTCTATTAATAACAGAGGAGTCATATTCGCGGACGGACAGACAGACGGACAGACAGTCATGAAACCGGAAGTATATACTTGCGAAGGCGCGTCGAATAATATATCACTTGCACTATTCCGGTGACTTTAAAACAGTACCTCTAGTCGCATTTCTAAAACCGAAAGTCCTAGGTATTTCTCGCATTTAGAGTTTGTTTATTATATTGTTTGTTTAAGGACACAGTGAACAGTCCTTTATGTCAGGCAGGTATATTACAAAGTTGTAAAAATAATTCTTACCATTTACATTCTACGCTTGTGATGCAATATCACAGTGTTGGTGATAGTAGCAAATTCACCTGTAATATTATTTTACTTTATTTATATTTTGTAACACTCATATTTAAATAAAAACAGTTAATTTATATTCTTTTAATTACACATACTTATTATTTAATTTCTCATACAAAAGTAAAAAACTTCGATTTGTATAATAGTATAAAAAGTTTATTAATAGTTATTTATGATATAAGTGTTAAAAGTACACGTTTAAGGCACGCATATGAAAGTTTGCAAAATGAGCGAAGCGAGTTCTGCAATTCACATGAGTGCCTTAAAAATGTACTTTTTCTACGACCGTAATAACATGCTCATTATTAGCTATTTTTTCATAGATAATATCACCCATTACTGTACCCGTGAGTAATAATTCATTACTCACGGGCTGAAGTTAGATTCAAGTGGCAAGTTTTAATATTAATCGTAACTAAACTGCAAATAAAATTACCTAAACTTGTTTATTTAATACAATAATTATTGTAATTTATATCAATAATTAACTTCGAAAAATTTTTAAAGGAATTTTAATTGTAACAATGTCAGTAGGTATATTTTTTACGTTTATATCTTGTTCACTAAAAATTTTGACGTTTATCATTTATTTTAGTGAGAGTGACTTAGCGTATTTTGTTTATGTTAATTGGATTTATAACTAATATATTGTGTTTATTTTGCAAGTTATATTGTGTTAAATATGTTATAACATATTTATGTAAATATACATTATAACTATATATTATGAAATAGATCCACCGACAACAAGCATTTCCTATTTATTAGATTCACTGACCGCAGGTACAAATTTAATTAAGCTTATAATTTTTCGGAAACGAATAAAACTTGAATTGACTATTTCTAGTTGTATTTTTACAAATAAATAAGAATTTGGTAATAGTAGGCAACCAAGCCACGTACTAGATGTAAATAAAATTTAGGTATTTTTGTGAATTATTATAATTTAAATCTCCAGTAGTTGATAATTATATTTTTTACTAATTAAAATAAAAAAAGGTCGTAGAAAAAGTATAGTATTCTACTCGCATGTAATGGCTATTACTCACTCTGATGAATTACGACACTCGCCCACGGCTCGTGTCGCAAACTTCATCATCGTGAGTAATAGCCATCATTACATACTCGTTGAATAATATACTATTTTAACACGCATATCATACAATATTTTTTCTACAAACGTAATTACAGGACAATATTTACAAAAACTTTTACTTGAACTTGACTGACATTCCATTTTTATATTTTTTTGACATTACATCAAAATTGCCTATACGGTCAATACGAACTGCAGTGCCTTAAAATTTTTAAAGCACTAGTGCCTTAAAATAGCATTTTTAACGCTCGTATGGAGTGCTAAAAATTGCATTTTTAACACGGTTGTAGAAAAAAACTATTAAATGTCATCCAAATGAATTGCAAAACGTTTTCGATCTAGATCAGATCATCTTCAGTGCCTAGAACGAAGTATTTCCACGTTAGATTTAATGCCAAATGTTAAAATTGTGACTGTTAAAGAATATTGAGAACTTTGAGCATTAATAATAATCTATTAACGTCGACTTGGAGTCGCTATATTTCTTATAATATTGCTATGTAAATCATATCTCAATGTTGCCACTTTTAATAGTACTAGTTTCATCTAGGAAGCAGAAAGTAAGTATTTGCCACAACACTCACAATTTTAACCTTGTGCTTTAAATCTAACTTGCAAATACTTCGTTCTAGTCACTGAAGTTGATTTGATCTAGATCGAAAACGTTTTGCAATCCATTTACAAATCGAAGTTTTTTACTTCTGTGCGAGTTTTTAACTATGGTATACAGCCGGCTACCGGAATTTTCCCATTGATTTTGTATTATTGAATTCATTTAATATTTACAATAATTTATATTACTTACACTAAAACATCCGCGGCATTTACCAGATGTCGCCGCGGCATCCATGCCATCATAATATTTCGTTGTGGACCGATACTGGCAGCCCGAATTTGAGTGGTTCAGAGATAATTAAATATACACTCTCTGATGAGACCCTAAGAAGGGTTCAAACTAGTTAGGGTGCTTTTGGCGCTCTCTGAACTAACTAAAATAAGACGGCTCTTATTTCGCTTCAAAACGAAATAATTATTTATTATTTTTATTAATTTTACTCCTAATCTGAGTATCTTTGTTGGAATTCTACTGTTCAAACTAATCTTTTCGTTGGAATTTTACCGTGCTCGACAGGCGGGAAGTGAGATGCAACCTGATAGATCTCCCTTGGCCTTCTTAGCTCCAGCAATTCGTTGGCTTGCAAACTTTTATAGAAACCACGAATGGTGTAACCAGATGATTAGTTCTAATAAAGTTTTTTTTTAAATTGTTGATATTAAAAGTAAAACTCTTATTATTCTTTTAATTATAGAGTAATTTCCACATAATATTAACATATTTCTCAAATTGGGCAATGTATTGCCATTATTTTATTATATTACGAATGTGTGTGCCAAATATCTCGAGATACTCGAGAAAATATTCCAAATTGAAGCTGAAATCGCGCGCTGATGCTGCCTCTTAAGTAAAAAAATGATAGCATAGCAATTATTAGGCAATATTACTTCTATATAGATATAAATATAAAAATACGGTCGCAAAACGGTATGAGTTGCAAAATGGAAACTATAAAGTTATAGTTTAATAACACACATCTGAGAAACCATTTTTTTTTAAATTTTTTATGGCAGAATAAGAAGCAGAAGCTCTTCAATCCTAAGTTAAATATTGTGTTTATATGGATATGTTTATGATGGGTTTATTTGGATATTGTGTTTATATGGGATTATGCCACGATTTATTGTAATGACAGTTACATTTTTAACTAAAAAACTTATCAAAAATGAATAACCATTTTCAATTTCGTTGCAACACGAAAATACAGCCGCACTATATTCTAGTTAAATCAGAGAGTGCAGCAAGCACCTCTACCGGTTTCGAAACTTATTAGCCTCTCATCAGGAGGCACATATGCTGATTACTCTGACCCAACCAGGACAAACCCCGCCGTGCAGTTACGGATTGCAACGAACGAAATGCAGGGTTTGTCCAGGTTGGATCAGAGAGAGCAGCATAATATGTGCCTCCTGATGAGAGACTAATAAGTTTCGAAACCGGTAGAGGTGCTTGTTTCACTCTCTGATTTAACTAAAATATAGTGCTGCTGTAGTTTCGTGTTGCAACGAAATTAAAATGGTTATTCATTTTTTATTTACATGTTTACTCTGATTGGAGTACGAAGGGAACCATTCTCGTTGGAACTTTACCGCGCTGAGCACATGGGACGTGAATTATAAATTGTAAAATTCCCTCGTCTTCTTTAGTCTCAGCATCCGTTATGGCTTGGAAATTTTAAAAGCCTCGGAGGTGTAACCAGAGAAGGTTCCCATTTTTTTCAATCTGATGGGATGTAGAGTAATATTTTTGGTATTGTTTTATGTGCTATTAGATTGAAAACTTAGTATTTTTTTAAAAAAATTATGTTTCGATTCCCACTCCGGAAATCGTTTTCAAAAAAAGATTATTTGGAGTTGTCTTAAAAAGAGTAGGTATATAACCGCCGAAGTTGTTGAATAGGTTATGACTTTACAAAATTGAAGATTGACTTACTTGGCCGCGGTGTAGTAGGCAACAGCCATGCTTGGCTAAAAAGGTCTATGGGTGCATTTTTTGCCCTATGGAACATCAAATTCTGATTATTCTGTGTGTTTCTGCATTATTTCCATGTGCTTTATTTGATTGTGTGAGTGTGAATGTTCATATATTGTAATGTGTTTGTGTATTGTGTATTGTGTATGATTGTAGAAAATGTGTCTCAGATTTTCTTATCTGCTATCATTGTTATATTCTTGTTGTTTACTTCGTCTTTTAGTATTGGCAACCAAAGCCTAATGTTTTCTGCAGATGGGCATTAATATGCTAGTCAGTTTTGATACCAAAAGCCTTTTCGCCAATGTTCCAATGAAGGAAAATTTAAAAATAATTTAAGAGATTAGAGAGGGATCAGAATATTGCCGGTCCGAAGCAATAATGACGTATGCTTCCTTTCATGAGAATTTTTCAGTGCGTCACAAATGATAGAAAAAAAGGTAAGTCCGTGATAATATACATTTCAGTGATATGACATTTTAGTTAAATCTGACAGTTGTCACATTTTATTTGCAATTTGGCATAAAATCAAATCAATTGTATTTATTGCATTTATATAACGGTATTTTCTTTGATTTGTATAGTCTTATAAATTGTACTCTCTACCACAGTGTGGTGATCGCTGATGTGAATTTCAGCCAGCTAAAGTCTTCAGGGAGACTTTATCCAGGAGTTTCTATCGCTACTGGTCAAAAAGCGGTAAAATATATAATATATATTTTGAGATATTATCTCAAATGTTCCGGTATGTTTTTGGGTTTATTTAAATTTCAATGAACAGTACAACATAAAAACTTATAATTTATTCTATTTTTAAACCATCAAATCTCACTAGGACCTTTATTTTCAATTATTTACTAACTAACTATATGTATCACATTAAAACATTGTATTTTCGTTTGTAAATTGTACCTACTCCTAGTATATTTGTGAAAATTGTAATAAATAATTTAGTAGAATTTGTTTTTGCTCATTACATCTCTTTCCATCTCTTTCCAGTTTAACTTCAAAGGGTAGTTGGTTTAGGATGAAACAACATAAATTTTTTATTAGGAAAGTTTAGTTAATCTATATATTTGTTAATTTGCTGAAAAGTAAGACTGGCGCCCTCCATTTTAGTTATTTCAGGATCTCTGTCTGTTTTTATTTATCTAATTTCTGTTTTATTCTTCCAAATCTTCTTCTTTCACTCCCAAATTATTTCAGAAAGAAATATGTTTTAATTTTATTCCTTATTCTGGCCCTCGAATCCCACATTATTTTTAGTCTCTTGTTTCTCGAGCTATTTAGCCGGTGCTCTATCCCATTCTTCTTCCTTCCTTCTTCTCTATTCTATACTTTTTGAAGTTATAATTCTTTAGGCGCGATTGAGAGTAAAATTTCATAATACTGCGCGCATGCGCACACAGACACTATGGCGTTTAGTTGCTAAATCTTTGTAGTTATGTATAAATATAATATGAGTGCAAGAAAAGGTGTGAAAATAATATATTAGTGTTGTTAGTAAATATATTTAGGTGGTATTATAATTTTTGTGTCTTTGGATTTGTCTTCCTCAGGAGTAAGATGAGTATTATTAAAACATTTTATTTTATATTTATTACACTTCACCTTGTCTGCTTGTTACCGTGAATTGTCATTAGGTACATCCGAACCGATACAGACACAGTCTTCGTGGCGTATTTGGTATAGCAATCGGCCAGAGATCGAGAGGTCTTGAGTTCGAATCCAGTGCAATCCTATACTTTTTTTTATTTTTTTGAAAGCGGTAAGCACCACTGGCGAAGCGTCCATGTAACCACTGTTACCATTGGTAACAGTTAAAAATCTTGCAAATAAATATGTATTTTATGACGATGAATAATTCCATTTATTATTTTATTTTATTTTTACCAATAGAAATATATTATTATATTATGTGTTAATAGCACCTAATTCAGTAAATAGCCAGACACACGAAAATATTGGCGAGTTTATGTGACTCAGTTGCACTTTATTATATTCTGTTACCAGTCTCATTTGTGGTGACAATGAATGGTTATCTCGCTGTCGCTCGAGCGGCTCAGGACCGGCTAGTACTGAAAATTTTGAAGGAGCGATGGGCGTAAGCGCGCTGTGTATATCAGTACGGCTGTTACCAGATTTAAATTTGCTAACAGTACCTATAATAAAAAGTGTGCATGCAGTTCACCATGGATGAGTGTCGCTGCGTAATCGATCAACTACTTGAAAAGTAATTCTGATTGAAAAATATAATGAGATTATTGAAAATGAAAGACCTATTTTAAACAATTTAAAAAAAGAATTTAAAAAATTAGCTCGATATTTTAAATTTAGTTGGTACAGTGAAAATCCTTGGTTATGTGGTTGCAAGAAAAATAGACTGTATTGTTGGCCATGCCTTATGGTTTTTACAGAAAAATGGGTGGACCAGGTTCACGATTTAAATAGTTTTAGAGTTTTAAAAAAGAGACATGAAATTTCTCCGTTACCTACATGTAAGATGTATACCCAATTTGATTCAGTTTGGCAAAACAAGAATCAAAAGTTCTCTTAACCAAGCATTTAAAGCAAATATTGCTAAACATATAATGAGTTTGTTAAAAAAATAGATAGGTACTCGTATATCCTTAGCTCACTTATAATAGATATGTACCGTATGTTTTTTGGCCGAACAAGAATTAGCGTTTCGTGGTCATTTTGAGGGCGACGGCTCTGACATTCGAGGCAATTACAGGGAATTGTTGACATCAATTGCCAAAAAAGATCAAAAATTTTGCCAACATCTAGAAACATCAACTGTTTTTTCGAGAGTTTCAAGTGATATACAAAACGATATTATTGAAGCTATATGTATATACATTTAGCCTTATCTTCATTTTTTTAAATAAGATTTTTTGCATCTGGTTTTGGTAACACTTTAGAAAAAGTCACGCGTCGCCACTGGTAAGCTCAAAATTAGTTTGGTGTTTAAAACAAAATGTTTAAAGTATATTTATTTTTAAGAAATCATATAATAGAAGTATAACTTCTTACGTGTGTACAAAGTACACACACACACACACATTCTTTTTTCACTTTCTTTCAAATTGCATACTAACTTCGACTATCTTTCCTTTCCAAGGCCGAGTTTAGCGTTGAACTGGATATAAGAAATTCGACCTTAGGCAGGACTTTTTGGTAAAGAGATTGATGTTGGCATGACCCAAGATAGAAACGTAATGGAGAAATGTAATTAAGGATAGCTCTAAAGGCAAAAATAGTGAATATGACAAGTTAAAATCATTCATCATTTTTGTTTCAAAATGTCTTGAGAGCGATTTCAGAATTAGAAATCGAAGCGTCAAAACAAATATAAATAAATGTAATTCTCATGACAATCAATAATATTGTAGTTTATACCAAATAATATTTATATTAAACATGCCACAAGGAAATTATGTCATAATATACAGGGTGTCCCGAAAAGATTGGTCATAAATTGTACCACAGATTCTGGGCTCAAAAATAGGTTGATTGAACCTCACTTACCTATACATATACAATAGTGCACACAAAAAAGTACAGCCTTTTGAAGTTACAAAATTAAAATAGATTTTTTTTTCATATATCGAGAACACTTAGAGATTTTTTATTGAAAATGGACATGTGGCATTCTTATGGCAGGAACATCTAAAAAAAAAACAACAGTGAAATTTGTACACTTCATAAAAATTTTATGGGGTTTCGTTTCCTTATTAATCCCCCACCCCCGAAACTTTTGTGTGTTTGAATTAAGTTATTATTGTGGTACCATTAGTTAAACACACTGTTTTTAAACCTTTTTTGCCTCTTAATAGTTTTTCGATAAATTAGTTTTTATTTTTTTATCGAGATGCGGCTTCTTTTTTAATAAGTTTACATAACATTTTTATGGGGTTTTGTTCCTTTAAACTCTCCAAATGTTTGTGTACGTTCCAATTAAACTATTATTGCGGTACCATTAGTTAAACACAGTGTTTTTAAAACTTTTTTGCCTCTTAGTATTTGTTTGATAAGGCACCTTTTATCGAGATGTGGCTTCTTGTTTAATATGGTTCAAAATCAAAATATACCTAAAAATGTAAATTATAGATTACCAGGTCTCTATAATAGTACTTAACCATATACAAAAATATGTGGTGGATTTGACAAATATTCAAAAATCTCGATTAAAACTGGCTTTTCGAGAAGAAAGTAAAAAAGTTTTTAAAACACAAGGTATTTAATAGGGACATGCAAAAAAATTTTGGGGGTTTAAGGGAACAAAAATCCCCATAAAATTTTTATGGGGTGCACAAATTTCACTATAATTTTCATTTAAGATGTTCCAGCCATCAGAATGCCACATGTTCATTTTCAATAAAAAATATCTAATAGTTTTCGATATATTGGAAAAATTTATTTTCATTTTGTAACTTCAAAGGGCAACTTTTTTTATGTGCACATTCGTTCTAAGGTAAGTTAGGTTCAATCAACCTAATTTTGACCTCAGAATCCGTGGTATAATTTATGACCAATCTTTCCGGGACACCCTGTATATATTCGTTTTAAGAAAATTGTTGTTATAAACAATTAAAAAACATTTAAAAACTTTAAAGCGTCGGCAGCGTGGCCGAGCGGTCTAAGGCGCTGGTTTTAGGCACCAGTCCGAAAGGGCGTGGGTTCGAATCCCACCGCTGTCAAAACTTTTTAATAAATAAATAATTAAAAGGGACAATCTCAGTAGTTGGCGGTATTATGTTAAAACACAATGAAGTAAAAAAACTTATAATATGAAAATGTATAATGTATGGTATCTTTTATTAAAAAAATTTAAAATTGATACAAATGGATTAAAATTCTTTAGGACGTTTTCGGTTTCGGTTCAGTTGGAATATCCCGATATGTCCAGCACTAGTGCGGGAAAATTTACTTTTTCAACACTGAAAAAATGTAGAAAAAATGAAAAAACTTTTTACATGTTAGTTGTATCGTATTAGTTGATATATAAAATAAGCCACAGGGTAAGCCCTTAGATTGTAAGCATTTGTTGTTTACTAATTAAAATCAGAAAAAAACTGATAATTGGTCATTTCTGACCAGATCGCAGTAGTACAAACACCGCACAGGTGTTAAAAAATTATTTTTTTCTTTCTTTTATATAGAAAATTTCTTTTTGAATGCAAGTCTGACCTATAGCTAAAATAACTAATTTGGGTAAGAAATTTAATGAGTTTCTTTGGTACAATATTGATTCCATTTCTTAATGTGAATCTGTAACGTACAAGGATAATTATTTTGCTAACTCCGAAGTACAAACTCAACATTATATGTTGATCCGCAAGTCGGAACAAAAAATAATTCGAACGAATTAACCGTCCAGTGTCGCCATTTCCATCTCACTCTTTCTCGACGTTTATTTACTTTTAATTAAATGTTATCTACTTTATCGCCAACCTGAAATTGCAATGGAAAGCACGTTCAAACCCAACGACAATGATGGTGAAAACATATATGGGAGGAACGGAAGAAAGAATAACGTTAACATCAATTAGAGAAATATCAACAGAGATAAAAGAGAATATAAATTCTGCAGGATATAATCTCATAACAAGAGAACTATTAAAAATCTACCAAGGAAAGCCATAGTTAAGACACACTTAATAAATGCTAAATAATAAGATTGAGATATATTATATTCCCACACCCTGAAAAGTAGCCGAAGTTATTATGATCGCAAAACCAGATAAACCTCCTAACGAAGTGACATCTTATCGACCAAAAATGAATGTGATGTCAAAACTATTTGAAAAGTTCTACAGAAAAGATTAAATCCAATAACAGAAAGAAAAAATCTGATACCGAATCATCAACTTGCTTTCAGAAATAAACATTCCACTGTAGATCAAGTTCAGAGAATAACAAATTTAATAGAAAAAATTTTAGAAGGAAAGAAAGTAAGCTCTACAATCTTCTTGGACGTAGCACAGTCGTTTGATAAAGTCTGCCATAAGGGTTTAAAGTTTAAACTGTAAACTAAGAACGTTGATGCCTGAACAGTATTCGAAAATCTTACAATAATACATTGCGAATAGGTATTTTATAATAAAGTAAGAAGAAATGTACCCCGATTTAAGGGAGATCAAAGCTGACGTGACACAAGGGAGCGTATTAGGTTCGATTCTGTACCTATTGTACACGTGTGATATTCCAAAGCTAGAACACAACACTATGGCCACCCTCGCGGATGATATACATAGATATACTAGCGATAGGAGACACTAGTGAATAAGCGACTGATAAGCTGCAACTATCAATAAATACAATACATATATGGACCAGAAAATGATAAGTTTACCGATAAAAATAGCAAATTTCCCAGTTGGAATAAATGATACCCAAGTTCCTTATGCAAAAGCAGTAACATACTTGGGCATCATCCTAGGCGAGAAAGAAAATTTTGACATGGAAATTCCATGTCAAAATGAAAATAGGTGAACTTAATATTAAATATAAGAAATTGTATTAGCTGACTGAAGGAAATTCAGCATTATCCATTTACAATTAATGATCCATTTACAAGCAAGTACTGAGGCCAGATGAGTACATGAGTGCCAACTATGGGGCTGTACCAAAGTAATCTACACATTATCCAGAGATTTCAAAACAAAGTGCTGAGGAACACTGTTGATGCTCTTTGGTATATCCATAACAGCAATCTCCACCAGGCCCCTGATATGGAAACTGTAACCGACGTAACCAAGAGAAGAGCTGCAAGTCATGAGCAGAGGATGCATAGTGATGTAAATGTCGAGACAATCCAGCTCCTTACCCACAATGAAGTAAAGAGAAGACTCATAAGGACAAAACCATTTGAGCTAGTGTAAATGTGTAACAGTTTGATGTAAAAATCAGAGCAAAGGTGCTGTGATGTTATTACATGTTAGTTGTAGCGCAGTAGTTGATAGATAAAATAAGCCATAAGGTAAGCCCTTAGCCCTTAGACTCATAAGTATTTGTTGTTTACTAATTTAAATCAGAAAAGAACTGATAATTGGTCACTGTGACCAGATCACAGTAGTACAAATACCGCACAGTAGTACAAACACCACAGAGGTGTTAGAAAATTTCTTTTTGAATGCAAGTCTGACCTTTAGCTAAAATAACTAATTTGGGTAAGAAATTTAATGAGTTTCTTTGGTACAATATTGATTCCATTTCTTAATGTGAATCTGTAACGTACAAGGATAATTATTTTGCTAATTCCGAAGCACAAACTCGTACAACGTATGTTGATTCGCAAGTCGGAACAAAAAATAATTCGAACGAATTAACCGTCCAGTGTCGCCATTTCCGTCTCACTCTTTCTCGACGTTTATTTACTTTTAATTAAATTTTATCTACTTTATCGCCAACCTGAAATTGCTTTCATTTATTTTACAATCCTTTGGAAGAAAAAGCTATAAATATTAGGCCCAATGTGACGTTATCTAATCAGGGCAGATGTTGAAATTTTTACTTTTCCATTATCAAATTAAATGGCGTTTGCTCTCAAAAATTTAAAAAGGCTTTTAACAATGGCGGCATTTCTAATAAATTTTTCAGTTAGGATGTTTCGCTGAGCAAAAAGTGGAAACGTTATTGATGGTTGCACTTTACTAGCAATTTCGAGATATAAATAAATTGCATGTTGAAAGCATTTACTAACGGAACACACATATTTAATAGCAATAAACACTCAATTGGCGACCAGAGCCCGCATGAGGTCTTTTAAGATAACTATGCATGAGATAGTCTGGTGTGCACATTAACCAAATTTCTTTTGCCAAAGAACAAGCACCAATAAAAAATTTAATGAATACGGTAGTCAATGAGAGTAAAAACAGGATAATACATCCGAATTCTATTAGGCTATTGATTATGTTCAAAATAAGAGAGCTAAAAGGAACTACAACGTTAACGGGGTTTTATTGTTTAATATAGTCAATGGACCCCTAAATGTGAAAAAACCGTGGAGTGCTACCATTTAAATTTGTGCGTTTTTGAGAAAGGGGTGAATTAGTTTCTAGGCACAGGGTACATTAGGTCTATGCACTTTTGGTACAAACACGTCTACAGAAAAACTGTTCCAGGTTAAAGGACATCGCACACATCTTATGGAAAATATAATGTCACTCAAATTCAATAAAATTTATACGAATAGATTTGTTTTAAATTAACGGTCAAATCTTATCACTGCGCCAACTCCATATTTTCAATAATACGAGCAGAAATTGATACAAATAAATCTGAAATCAAATGGATACGTACATAAGTTAGAGAGAGAAAAAATATTTTATAATACCCAAATTGTCGGTACTCCATAAATCAGCGGATTAGTTTCACTAATCCTCTTAGGCCCAGCGGGTTTAAGCTCTTTAGAATAGCACCCAGAGCAATACTGACACTTTTACTGAATAAAAAATTTGATTTCGATAAACTTTAATTGCAATTTACGCCGTAATTAATCATAATTAATAGTTGGCGCAATGATAAGATTTGACCGTTAATTTAAAACGAATCTATTCGTATAAATTTTATTGAATTTGAGTGACATTATATTTTCCATAAGATGTGTGCGATGTCCTTTACTATCGAAATATTACATTTGTAAGTCATAAATATGTTTTTTACAAAAATATATTAAAATAAAGCAAAAAAAAACACGAAAGAAAACAATTCTTTTTTATGCCCCATAACTTTTTTCCGCGTGGATATAGGTATAGGCATTGTTTTACAGAAAAAAAAGAACTATCCTTCTTTTTTAAAATGGCGTTTGGTAGAAGTCTTTAGGATTTACAATTTCCAAAATATGATTTTTCAAATTTGGCCACTGACAGTATTTTTCGGTCACTTTCCCTATTATTTCGCAAACATTGTTCTGTAACTTTTTTCTACGTAGTTTTGGTATATGCAATGGTACAGTTAGTAAGAAGAGAAGTCAGTTGGTTTTAAAATGGTCTATTATAGAAGGTTGTATGACTATTTTTATAGACCAGGGCATTTAGCACTAAAAACAGCCGAATAAATAAATTTTTAAATACAGCACCTAGAGACTTCCATTTTTTGCATTATATTCAGGATGACGTCAGAAAAAAAGTTGACTATTCAAAAATGGGTGGAAATGCATAATTGCACTGTAAAGTGCATAATATGCATCCAAAATTGCATAAATATAAAAATATAGTCAAAATCAATATGCTAAGGAACAAAATTTATTATTTGGGGGATTTTTGGGGTCACTGAATACGATTACGCCATCAGAACTGATCCCCAGATCACCTGGTGCCCAAGGTCACGGCAACAGACGTCATCTTCTTGAGTTTCGATGGTTTCCGGCATTAAATGGATGCAAAGGGATTACTCACGGGTTTTAGGGGTCGCTATATACTATATACGAATATGATATCAGAATTGACCTCCGGAGAACCTGGTGCCCAGGTTCGCTACTAGGGCTCGTCATCTTCTGGAGTTTCGAGAGATTTCGGCACTAAATTGATGTAACTGGACTACTCGAGGGGGTTTTGAGGTGGTTAAACACGAAGATGCCATCAGGACAGACCTTAGGATCACTTGCCAACGCCACTGTAAGGGACGTCATCTTCTGGAATTTCGAGGGATTTCGGTATCAAATTGATACAAACGGATTACTTACGGGTTTTTGAGGTCGCTAAACACGAACATGACATCAGAACAAGCGAATGGCTGACCACGAATGGATGCAAAAAACCACACAACAGAAATGAGCGGACACAGCAAAGGGAGGATTTATGAATATAAAAGTTTTTACTATATTAAATTTTTTATTGGTTCAAAATAAAACACTCCATTTCATCTCGACAATTTAAATCCATCATCGACCAATTTTGAATATGGTAATGAAGCTATAGTATTTATAAATCAAACCTGCAATATAATAAAGTACAGGAATGCCGGCTGGTCCTGCTAGCGATGATATATTCGATCTGGCAACACTGTGTTCGTTATAATCACATATTGGCAATTAGTTAGGGGACTAAATTGACCACCATCATTATCCTTGGATGATTTATTTTGGGCCGAATTCGACACCGCCGTGCGCTATCCGCCGTCACCCGGTTTGAATTAAAGCTGGCGCTTTTCCATCGGATCGAAGGGTTGTTTGCTTGTTGACAATTGATTATCGAAGCCCTTTTGACTTTTTACGCTTTTTTCAATCAAGAAATTTTCACCTCTCGTCATATTAATGAGTGACGGGTACTGTACAGATAAAATGAGTTTACTTATATGTTACATAAATATAGTATGCTATATAGCAGGGGTCGGCAACCTTTTTCGGATGGCGGGCCATGTTCAAAATAAAACCTTTTATGCGGGCCGCATATTCAAATGTGACTATTTAAGTCTTCTTCTTCTTCTTCAGTCTGTTTGCTTTGATATCGTCTAGCCATCGTTCTTGTGGTCTTCCACTACTAAGGCTGTGCTCGTCTGTCTCCTCATATTCAAATGTAACTTAAATAGTCTTCTTCTCCTTTAGTCTGTTTGCATCCACTCCTGAACAAAGGCATCCAATGAGTTCTTCACTTCTCTCTGTTTTGTGTTATTGAGTACCAGTTACTCCCCACTTGTGCTTTGGTATCGTCTAGCCATCGTTTTTGTGGTCTTCCACTACTAAGGCTGTGCTCGTCTGGTCTCCGATGTATAATGTTTCTTGTCCACATTTCGTTGTTTTGCCATGTCACGTGTCCTATTTAGTTTCACTTCATTTGCGCAATTCTCCCAATTACATCATCCACCTTCGTCCTGCTTCATATGTCCTTATTTTCGTATATGTTTGTTCAGAGATACTCGTAAAATAGCTTATTCGATGGACCTGTGTTTTTCTTAATCTATACAGAGTGAATTTTATGTATGTAACGCCTCAATTATCTCGGAAACGGCTTGCACGATTTTTATAAATTTTAATATGTAAGGGTTTTGTGATACGGTCGATATTATGGTGGTATTTACATTGTTTTGGATCGTCCGTTTTTCTGAAAATCTAATGAACTTTCTTATTTAAAATGGGACACCCTGTATATTTTTTCCGTTTTGATGTCCTTAAGAAATTCTGATTATTTTTTATGTAATATTCCCTATACCTAAATGCCATAATTTCTTCGTTATTGCTATATTTATTTAACAAAAAATTTAAAACAAGTTATAAAAATCAATTTTCTCGGCCCGATCAGACATTATTTTAGGTTCTTTGGATGATTTTAAATAAAAAAGATCCCTTGTAATTTTTCTCTAAAGTCGATCGTTTTTGAATAGTTATAAACAATTTTATACTGAAAAAAAAAACGAAAAATGACGGTTATCAAGGCTCAAAATCCCAAGTAAAAAATATTACTTTTGTAATTACAACCTAAATTCAAGTTCAAACCTTATTATACGCAGTTTGGGTCTATTTCATTTTAAAATATTGTTTTTTAATTGTTAATGCAGCATGATCGCCCATTCTGTCATAAGCAATTCATTTACACTTTTCTTAAAAAATATTATTTTAGAATAAAATATGCCAAAAATTCTTATGAGGAGCTGATAGAAGAAGTATCGTCATTTTTCGTTGCTTTCAGTATTAAATTGTTTATAACCCAAAAACGTTCAAACGTACAAAAACGTTCGTTGTTTTCAGATTTAAATTGTTTATAACTTTAGAGAAGAATTTTAAAGAACATTTTTTGTTAAATAAATGCAGCAATAACACCTAAATTGCCGCATTTAGGTATAGAAAATATTACATAAAAAATAATCAGTCTTTGTTAAGGAATTCAAAATGCAAAAAATATACAGGGTGTCCCGTTTGAAATAAGAAAGTTCATTAGATTTTCAGAAAAATGGAAGATCTAATAAAAATGTAAATACCATCCTAATATCGGCCGTATCACAAGACCTTTACACAGCAAAGTTTATAAAAATCGTGCAAACCGTTTCTAAGATAATTGAGGCGTTCCATACATAAAACTCGCTCTGTATATTCATTTTTCATCTGCTTTAAGACATTTATAACTTCCTCGTTAGTAATTTTGGTAGTATTTCAGATCCTACATTTAATAATTCCATACATTTTTTTCTGGTTTTGCTACGCTGAATGAATATAATTCTGTATAAATAGTAATCTTCAACAATATTTTTATTATCTTATTTTTGCCGGTTTAGTGATTCTATTTTTATCTTTTATCTGGTGTATTTGTTGTCGGTCTTTACTACTTATTTAGAATTTTTAACACTTTCAAACTCTTGTTTTTCTCTATATTATTTTCGATTTGTTCGGTGTTGTCACTGATGTCTTGTCTTATTCTTTTTCTTATTGACTTATTAAGTTTCTTATATACTGGTGAATTTCGGTCCATTCAACTTCTGTCCTTAATCGTCTGTTGTGTTTCTGTCTTTAATTTATTATTTTTCATAAATTTTCTGATTTTTCCTAAAATTGTATTAGTGCTTTGGCGGGCCGCACAAAAAGTTGCAAAGGGCCGCATGCGGCCCACGGGCCGCAGGTTGCCGACCCCTGCTATATAGGACAAGTAGGGATAAGTTTCAAAAACGGACATTAAATCACAGCGCGAAGAATTTTAGTTTTGATCTTATTTGTTGGCCTAATATTGTAAGAGTAAGATGAAGCTGGTGCATTCGAAAACCAGAATAAAAATAAGTTTGTTAATTTTCCTCAAAAATTGATAGTTTTTGAGTTATAAGCGATTTAAAATCTGAAAAATACTACTCATATACAGAGTGAGTTTTATGTATGGAACGCTTTATTTGCCTCGCAAACTTCTTGCACGATTTTTATAGGTTTTAGTGAGTGAAGGTCTTGTGATGCGGTTGATATTATGGTGGTATTTTGTTTGTTATTAGATCTTCCGTTTTTCTAGAAATATAATGAACTTTCTTATTTCAAATGGAGCACCCTGTATATTTTCTGCCTTTTAAAGGTCCTAAAGACATACTGATTAGTTTCATGTAATATTTCCTTACAGGAATGTCGTAATTAGGGAGTAATTGCTACATTTATTTAAAAAAAAATTAAACACATTTTAAAAATCAATATTTTCGGCCCAGCCAGACATTATCTTCGATTCTTTAGATCATTGGGAACAAAAAAGGTCCGATGAAATTTTTCTCTAAAGTTGATCGTTTTCGCATTATGAATAATTTATTTAAAAAAACGAAAAATGACGCCAAAAGGCCCAAAAAAATAAGTGAAAAATATATTTTTTATTTAAAAAAATGATGTGTTAAATCGAAGTTTTTTTTTTTTTTTGAGTGAATTTGATGGCCTTGGCCGAGCCAATTAGCCAGACATTTTGTTATTTTAAAAACAAACAAATTTGATTTTTCAATCAGAGGAATTTTTTCTGTATTTCTAACTCTAAATACATAACAAACTAACATTATTATCTACAATTATTATCTAAATAATACTCTGTTTTGGTTGTTCATTTTTTTTTTTGTAAATTTTTATTTTTTTTTGTATTTTTTTTTTTGCATTTTTTTTATATTGTTAATTTGTTTTCTTTTATTAATTTTTTTATTGTTATTTTTTATAAATTGTTTTTTTTTACTACGCTAAGACGTAAACCCGATTCATCCTCGCGGAGGTTTACATCTTCTTAGTTTTTTTTTTGCATTTTTTATTTTTTTTGTTTTTTTTTTTGCATTTTTTATTTTTTTTTTTTTTTTGTTTTTTTTTTTCTTTTCTTTTTCTCTTTTTTTTTGTTCTTTTCTTTTTTCAATTATAATATACAATAATTACTTAAATCTACAGGATTTAAAACAAAATAACAACAAAACAAACATGTTTGTTTTGTTTTAACAAACATGCCTGCTTTGTTTTAACAAAATTTCTTAAATACAGGGTAAATTTTATTGCTACAATCTATATTTACAATTTTTGATATGTTCGTAAATTGTTTTTAATATATTATTCTCTTCAGAAAAAATCAAATTGTTCAGGTAGACGGGAAGTGGAATTTTTAATATATTAAGATTATCATAAAATTTGTTTATATTTACTGATTGATGTGAACATTCGAGGAGAATATGTAGTAGATTACCTTCTTTTCCACACTCACAGTTAGGTGACTCTGTGAGACCCAGACTGTACATATGAAGGGGGGTAAGAGCATGATTACATCTCAATCTATTTATAACTCTTATGAAATGGCGATTTGATACAGAATGAAACCATCTTTTAATGGGAATTTCAGGTCGCATTTGTTTGTAATTACTACCAGTTCTCGTGTTTCGATAATACCTTTGCCAATTTTCTTTTTGGTGTCGTCTACTAATAATATCAATATCCGAAATGGGTAGTAAGTTCATGGGAAGTTCTTCGCCTATTTCTAGGGCGGATTTGGCTAGCCTGTCTACTATTTCGTTACCCCTAATGCCTGCGTGTCCCTTTATCCATGATATAATGATGTTTTTTCCTAAATTTGCAATTTTATTATAAAGAGTCATAATTTCCAGTTCTATATGATTGAGTTGTTGGTACTTATGTACGTTAGTTAGTCTATCAACGACACTCTTACTGTCTGTAAATATTATGCAGCTATAGGGTTCGTTACTAAATATGTGTCTTAAAGCAAAAAGTATCGCTATCATTTCAGCGGTGTATATCGATGATTCACAAGGCAATTTGAATAATTTTTTAAATCCACTTTGAATATTGATTATTGCACATCCTACTTTGTTTTGTACTTTGGATCCATCTGTATAGTAAAACTGATAATGTGGCCATTTATGAAGTATAAATGATTGAAAAACGGCTGGATTTAAATTAATATCCATAAAAAAAGTATTAATTTGTTTTGAGAAAATTTCTTCTAATACATGGGAATACATAGGTGAAACTTGATTTTCATAAGTATAGAAAGTACTTCGGTATTGAGATATTTTCAAGTAACTATCTACAAGAAGGGGACATTTTTTCTTTGTCCAATATTTATGAGTTAGATCTAAAATTGATAACTTATGTATATCCTGCAGATAGTTTGTATTTTTTCCTATAGCTCTAGTAATAAATTTATCACTTAAAAACTGTCGTCGAAATTCCAGGGGTGGTTCTATCGCCTCAACTTCCATTATATTAACGGGTGTAGACTTCAAATATCCAAGACAAAGTCGAAGACATTTATTTTTTTGTATTTCTAATTTATTCAAATGTGTGTTTGCAGCAGTTCCATAGAGATGACAACTGTAATCGAAAATAGGACGAATCATAGTACGGTAAAATAAAAGTGCTATATTTGGATCGGCACCCCAATTAGTTCTACAAAAGGCTCGTAGAATATTCATTGCATTTTCAGACTTTTTTATGATATGATGCATGTGATCCTTCCATAGAAGTTTTCTATCCAAATAAGTACCGAGATATTTTATACAATTTTTAATAGGATATTGAATTTGACCTAATGCCAAATGACCTTGTGGAATTTGACGATTTCTGGAGAAAATGCAAATTTCTGTTTTAGATTCTGATATTGCTAAACCAATATTTTGATAGTGATTAAGAACAGCCTTAATTGAGACATTAAAATTATTTTTACATATATCCAATGATTTGTGGGATGTGTAAACTACTACATCATCAGCATATTGAATAATCTTTGTTGTGCTATTAATACAATTTTCTAAATCAATATTATATAAAATATATAACATTGGACTTAATATGCTACCCTGTGGTAGTCCTATATTTGTAAGACGTGGAGTGGAGATGGAATTGTTGATTTTTAAAACCGTCCATCTATTAGTGTACAGTGTTCTCAGAAATCTAGCTAAGTTGATGGGAAAACCAATGTCTACTAGTTTTTTATACATAATGTCCAAATTAACGGTATCGAATGCAGAAGAGACATCTAGAAAAGCAGCCATAGTATACGCATTATCAGTAAAGTTTATTAGTATAGATGAGACTAAGGAAGTTATCGCATCTTGAGTTGATTTTGATTTTCGAAATCCATATTGAGATTTTGGGAAAATATCTTCTTGCTCTAACCAGTGTTCAATTCTGTTTTTTATTAATCTTTCTAACGTCTTTAGGAAGCAAGAAGCTAGGGATATTGGTCTATATGAACTATAAGAATTTTCTGGTTTTCCAGGTTTTTTAATAGGTATTAGAATATATTCCTTCCAACTCTCTGGAATTTGTGACGTGTCATTCCAAATTTCATTAAAAATATGTAATAATGATATTTTATATTGAAGTGGTATATGGTATATCATGGAATATGAAATATTATCTTTACCTGGAGCACTGCTATTTTGTTGACTAAGTACTCGATCTAACTCCCACAATTTAAATGGTTGTTCTAAGCCAAACTTATCCCTTGAAACTGTTTCGCTGTATTCTGGAAAATATTGGGAAGGTACCCACTGAGGAGATATTTTATTATGAAATTCATCTAGCCAGCTTGAATTTGGATTTATTGGAAACTTGTTGGACTGTTTGCGGTTTTTAAAGGCGTTTACTTTCTTCCATACTTCACTGATTTTTGTTTTGGAGTTAAGGCTTTCGCAGTACTCTATCCAATTCTGTTTTTTCTTTTGCTTGAAGAGTTTTTTTGCGACAGCATCAAGTCTCTTAAATTCAAATAAATTATTCCTTGTAGGGTTTTGTTTATATTTTCCGTATGCAATTTTACGGTTATCAGCAGCAGTTTTACAACTTTCGCACCACCATTGGTTTGAGATTTGTCTCTTATGTATGACGTTAGATGAAAACTTCGGTATTGCTAAATTGGCTGCTTTATTGATGTTTGCTATTAACTGTTGATAATTACCGGGAGAATTTTCAGCTTCTAGTACAGAGGTGTATAAGTCCCAATCGGCCTTGTTAAGATTCCAGATCTTATGAAAGTTTTCAGTTGGAGATGAAGTTGTATTATCTGTTTCCATGTTTATGATAATCGGAAGATGATTGGATCCATGAGGATCTTGTAAGACACTCCACGTTAAAAAATTTGAAAGATCTTGAGTACAAAATGTTAAGTCAATAGCAGATGGACTGTTACTAGCTGCTAATGTGGGCGACCCATCATTCAGACATATCAAATTACAATGATCAATACTTTCTAAAAGTTTTTTACCATAATTGTCTTCAATTTCACAGCCCCATGCGATACTGTGGGCATTAAAATCGCCACCAATAATAAAAGGCTTAGGAATATCTGTAAAGAATTCCAACCATTGTCTTTCAGATATCTGGGTTTTTGGTTCAATGTATACTGAGACAATAGTAATAGGATTTTTGTTTCGAAAAATTTGAACTGAAATACATTTATGAGTGAAAGGATGTCTATTTTTAAGATTTATTTCTTCACATCTTATGTTTGATTTTAATAAAATGGCAGTTCCACCATACCCGTCTGCACGATCTGATCTAAAGCAATTATAACCTTTAAAATTATAATAGTATTTTGATTTAAACCAGGTTTCTGAGAGTAATGCTATGGAAATTTGATTTTGATATAGCAGATATTCTAAATTTACTTTATTAGCTACTGCTGAACGACAATTCCATTGCAGCATATTCATATTTGTGATGTCTGCGAATTTGAAGACAAGGGTTGGTTTACATGATTACTAATTAATTGAACTATTTCTGACTCTGATACATTAAAATTGTTTGTTTGTTTTATATTATTTATAATATTGAGAACTACTTCTAAAACTAAACTTATTGTTGAATTTAATTCCTCTGATTGTGATTTTACTCCAACTGAGTTTTTTAAATAATGTTGACTATTAAAAATTCCTCCCGAGACAAAAGATGAGTTTGGTTGAGAAAGAATTTCTTGTCTTGAAATTTCAATGGGATTAGGGCTAATTGGCCTGTGCCTTTTGTTTGGGCTTGAAGATGTAGGAGAAGAAAACATGTAATTAGTAAAATTATTTTTATACGATTTGGGTTGTAAATTCTGGGTCTGCGAGAATTGTGGTTGAGAAGAATGAGATTGTATTATGCTAGATGGGGTAAGTCCAGATTGAATCCGTTGGGGATAATTTGTCGAGGAAATTACACTATTTTCCATGGCAGAGGTATTAAGAGCGACTATGTTGGCGTATGTATTTTTTGGGACCTGTTTATTTGCATCAAAGAAATTAACATTGGAAGAGCTCATGGTTTCCTTCACAATTTTTTGCCTTTTAAATTCTGGACAAGAAGATAAATTAGTTGTAAGGTGATTTCCTTGACAGCTAAAGCAACGTGGTAGGTAGTCAGTACTAGTACAATCTTTTGTGGTGTGGGATTCCTGACATTTACTACATCTCGGTCTACTTCTACACTGACTACCTAGGTGGCCGAAACGAAGGCATTTATAACATAATAGTACCTTTTGTTTGTAGGGTTCTACTTCCTTAATAACCTTATTAATAGAAATATATTTTGGCAAAATTTGGGATTTAAAAGTAACAATGCAAGACTTAGTAGCAACATATTCTATTGACTTACCTTCATCTGTAATTTTTTCTACTTTACGGTTTATTCTTTTGACGTTAGAAACTTCAAAATTGCAATGTTGATCAAATGGTTTTATTTTACCTTTTATATACTCATCCGAAAAGTCTTGTTCAATATCTCTAATGACGCCCTGTCTATGGAGAATAAATTTTGGAATGTACAATACAAAGTTATTTTTAACAAAATTGTTATCGTTTTTATGAGTTATTAGAAAATTCGCTGATTTATAATCTTTTAACTTGATTCTAATCCTATTCCGACCTATAGAATCAATACTAATAATTTTGTTATCTATTTGCGGGAAGTTAGAGAGAATTATATCTCCAATTTTGAGAGCATTTAATTTGCCTTTGAATTCAGCTGTATTATTTTCAACATAAATATGGTATGGCCCTAAATCAGTACTTACATACACAAATTCCTCTCTTTCTTTTGACATAATATTGTCGATTTTATCATTTGTTGACGAATTTTGATTAATTAATAAATTATTGTCAGTACTTACCGGATTATTTTCATTACAAATATTATTTTTATTAAAGGTTGTCACCTGTCCGACTGGATAAATATCCATACTTACATCTTTAATTAAACTTATCTTTTTTTGAGGTATATCTGGGGGTACAGGGTCAGGGGGTTTCCCCCCGACTTGCAGGTCCATTTAATTGGTTTTGAACACTCTATCCAAACTTCCTTATATACCACCAAATTTGAACAACTATTTTAAGACACAATTTTAATCGGATATTGTTTAATTTGGTTTTACTCTTGCCGATAAACACGTCTGAATCGTAGGTGAACTACAGTAGAACTTTAATGAAAAAAAAAAACGCTAAAAACTAATATTTTCTTCGGAGAAATTTAAAATATTGGTTTTCACTTTTGACGTTTTTTTGACATTGGTAAATCGAAGTTCAAACCTTTTTCTATCAACGCCCGTTAAGAATTTTTGGTATGTTTTATTCTAAAATATTGTTTTTTGAATTGTTAATGAATCGCTTATGAGAGGAAGGGCAATAGAGCTGCATTAACAACTAAAATATAATGTTGTAAGATGAAGTAAGCCCAAATTACTATTAGGTCTGGATCCCGCGTATGAAAAAAAAGTTGATTAATAGCAAGCTGAAAATTTGTTAATAGCTTAAGGGTGTCTAGTCGGACAAACTTTGATATATGGGAACACTGAAACAGGGGAAGTTTTAATTGTGGAACAGGTTAAAAATTTTAAACGGTCAGACCACGAAAATGGCACATGTATTTTGTCCGACAGAGCAGACTTAAACTCTCCGAACAGAGATTAAACGCTCGTGCAAAAATCATACTGCTATTTATCACCAACTGGGAGTTTTAATGAGTGGAACATGTAGAATATGTCAAATGACAGGAATTATGACAGGTGATAAATAGCAGTCTGATTTTTGCATGAGAGTTTAATCTCTATTCGGAGAGTTTAAGTCTGTTCTGTCGGACAAAATATATGTGCCGTTTTCGTGGTCTGACCGTTCCAAATTTTTAACCCGTTCCACAATTAAAACTTCCCTTGTTCCAGTGTTCCCATATATCAAAGTTTGTCCGACTAGACACCCTTAAGCTATTAACAAATTTTCAGCTTGCTATTAATCAACTTTTTTTCATACGCGGGATCCAGACCTATATGAGAAACTGATAAAATAAGGTTTGAACTTAAATTTAGGTACTTCGTAACGTCAAAAATAATATTTTTTACTTTTGTTTTAGAGCCTTTGAAATTGTCATTTTCCTTTTTTTTTTCAGTGTTAAATTGTTTATAACTCGAAAACGATCAACTTTAGAGAAAAATTACAAAAGACCTATTTTGTTCACAATGATGTAAAGAATGTAAAATAATAGGTATCCAACTAAGCCGAAAAAATTAATTTTTATAATTAAGTACCTAGTTTAATTTTTTTTAATAAATGTAGCAATAACTCCGAAATAACGGCATTTGGGTATAGGGAATATTACATAAAAATAATAAGTATTTCTTAAGGACTTAAAACCCAAAAAATATGTAGGGTGTTCCATTTGAAATAAGAAAGTTCATTAGATTTACAGAAAAACTGAAGATCTGACAACAATTTAAATACCACTATAATATCGGCCGCATTAGAAGACCCTACCCACCAAAATTTATAAAAAAAAACGCGAAAGTCGTTTCCGAGATAATTAAGGCGTTTCATACATAAAACTCACTCTGTATGTAAATTATTATTTTTGAGGTTGCCAAGTATCTCAATTGAAGTTTAAACATTCAGTTTCAAGATTATGATAAGTAATCGGGGAGTATTTCAATTTACCAGATACAAGCAAAACACAAAAACATCTTGAATGACGATCTTAAGAAGGATTGCTGGAAAATGACTAGAGGACAGGGTAAGAAGTGAGGAAATCAGACGCATATGTGACGTATACAATATAAATACCTGGGTAAAGAACAGAAAAAAAGAGTGGAATCAACACACAAGCAGGATGCTTATTCTACTCTTCTACTTTTAATCTACTTTATTTCGTTTACTTTCTTCTCTTATTTTTTGTTAAAGTAGTTTCTTATATTTAGGATCACTGATGTTATTCAAACACCACCAGTCCAGATCAGACCTGAATAGAGGCCAGTGGGGAAGACACAAGGGAAACGGGTACAGTTTCCATTTTCTATATTTGATTATGGAAATCCAATACATAGTATAATAAACAATAGTTTCAAAAGTTATAAATTGCCTTAAGTCGTGCTCGTTTTCCTAGTTGATTTTTTCGTGAACAGATTAACGCATTGCGCCAATTTCTTTTATTATTCTAGATTTTTCTGGTATTTACACAGTTGGGCAAAGGTTTAGTCAAAATTCTTTTTTGAACTTATACCGGGAGGAAGAAAATATATGTTTATCTGATGTTAAGTTTGAGACACCCTGTAAGGGGGACAAGATATAAGTGTGGGTATACATCGAAATCATATTGTAGTCTTATTTTCTGAACATTATGTTCTTTTAATATCCGTGATGTCTTTATAAACAAAGAAATAGACGGTGTTATTCTCTAACATCATGTGTTTTAACTGAAACAAAACTAAATTAACAATAAAAAATAACAGTTAACAAACCTTTAAACACAGAAAAGCACATAACGTTAACAATTTTGGTCGACACCTTAGGACCCAAGTAGCAATTTTACGACCTGCAACTAATTTTGTCCTAATGGAACGTTAAATTTAAGGACAAAATTGGTCACAATAAGCCTTAACCAAGGACAACGTCTGTTTTTCCTATGGACCAAAGTTGCTGCTAATAAGTAATATAATCTGATGACCAACCGACATCGGGAATAACGACGTCAATTATTAGGATAAGGTTTGACGTTAAGCTGACGTCGGTCTTAACCTATCTGTAGTATAAGTGCAATTAAGTGGCATACATCAACGACTACTCAACGTCGGGAATTACAAAGTATTTTTTAAGGATAGATGCCAACGTTCAGAGGACGTTGGTGTTTTATCGAGTATGGTAGACGTATTTTTCGGGAAGACGACAACGACAATCCAACGTTGAGAATACCAACGATAATTATTAGGTTAAGGTTTAACGTTAAGCTGACGTCGGGTATAACCTCTATACTACAATGTAATTTACTGGAAGACATTTAACCACTGCTCAACGTCGGGGATTACAGAGTATTTATTAGTATCGAACCCAACGTTCAGGAGACGTCGGGTGTTTTCTCAGTAGGTATACCTATGGTAGATTGCTGCGTGTACTTGCGGGAAGGTGAGAACGACAATACAACGTAGGTAATAACAACGTAGTACTTAAGTAAAGTTGTATACGTTAACCTGACGTCAAAGTTTTTTTATAAGATACCTGTAATTTACTAAAAAAACGTCGACAACTATCCAACGTCGTAAAGTAAATTTTCGACAATTGGTTGTTTAGTTTCCAACTACAAAACGACGTAAAAATTTGCTGATTAGGGCCTATCTGACTTGACTCATCTTGACTTATATGACTATAATATGACAGATATTACATTGCATAACATAACCTTACTTTTTTACACTTGGTTTTTCTAGTTTTTCTATAAACAGTATATTAACAATAACAATTTATTGAATGAAAAACCTATATAGTTAAAAAAATATACAGTTGTTCTTTGAGAAAAACAATGTCTCAAAATGAAGGGGAAATGCATGGAAAAAAGAAATCAAAAGCTTTTAGACATTCAACATCTTTTTAAAGACAAAAAACTAAACTTTTGAAAATGGCACATACAGAGCCTGAAGAGCTAATTACTCAAAATGGGTCTAAAGATTTTCATGAGGTAAACATATATGCAACAAATAAAAATAACCAACTATAAGTAGATTAATAAATGTATTCATAAAACCCTTTGGTTTAAGCTGCCTGAAGTACATACACAAGCATCTACAAGCAGATTAACCTTAACAGATGATGAGGTCAAACAGGAAGATGTCATTCTGAATTCTGCCAACACCAACAGAGCTGATACTACACCAAAAGGGCATGAATGTGATCTAATCGCTAACGAGTTTGAGCTTACAGATGATGATGAGGTGACTAATTTGGAATTTGAAATAGAATCAAAGTATTTGAGGCGGGAGAAGCTGAGGCATTGGGCAGTCAAAAATGGAATAGCTCATACTCATCTTAATGAGCTTTTAGATATTTTGTTATCTTTTGGAATCTCCGGATAACCAAAAGATGCGAGGACACTAGTGGCGACACCCAAATTAATAACGACCACAAAAATGAGCAATGGGGGTGAGTTCTGGTATAACGGTATCGAAAAGTGCCTGAAAAATATTGAACTGCCAAATCATATTAAGGAGATGGCATCAAAATGAGATTAAAGCTCTTTTATAATTTCTTCTTTCAAGATGTGTACTTCAGATTTATCTAAAATAGTCAATTAAATATAATTAGTGTAATTGACTGTTGTTATTAAAAACTGGGAAATTAGTTTATTTTTGTTTATAAAAATCACAAAAGAAAAAGCAAGTCACCCGTCAACTGTCAGATGTCAATCTCAAATCGTCCACCAGATTAAGGCGTGTTCACGACGACAACCGGTCGTCGGGAGTCTGTTGTCAAGACCAGGTTGTTTGCGCTTACTTTAGGACGTATTAGGTATACCAATAGGTAAATTCGAGGTGTGCAAGGTAAAAATAGGTTATACTAAAGGTCAACAGGGGGTGTCCTTGTCCAAATCAGTTAAAATGTAGTGCAATTTAAGTCGCGAGTCAAATCCGCCATTAATGAAAGATCGCCATGGTTCAGCCATTTTTTGAAACATAATGTTTGGCAATTTTTTGCTAGATTTTAATGAATATTTGGTTTTAATTAACGAATTTTGTTTATATATAAATCAAAGATAATCTTGTATGGGTCTAAACATAATAATATGTTTTTTTAATTACGATGGTTATTTCTATTCTTACCGTTTTGTTCGATTTAACCTGTAAATTTCTGAGGCGCTTTCAGTTTTTAGCAATTTATATACTTCTTCTTCTCATTGTTTGATTTGCGTGTATAGAATAAATTGCTATGTAGAAATGCTATCAATGAGTGTCCCCGTTTAGGATTTTGTCCTCTTCAGGGTTTGTAGTGAATGTAAAAAGTGGCCGCAAAAGCAAACACTCCGAAAAATACACTGGGGCATGTGTCGTGTCCTGGTGTTTCTGGTGTTCCTGTGTTATGCCGGACGGTGGTGTCCAGAAGGCTAAAGACAACAGAGAAGAAAGTTTGATGGAGTTGTTGTTGGTTCCATAGACATTTACCTGTACTGTCCGTGCTTTGCTCTCGACCAGTCTCCCTAGAAACCCTTGTACAACGACAGGCGAACCTGCGTCCCTCGTCGGCGGTCAGGAGGTGGCTTTTGAGCGCAGCGTGGACAGTGAGCGTTCGAGTGATGAAAATAGTTGCGGCTATTTTCTTGGGACGAACAGGTATAATTGTGCAATGAAGTTGGGAAACCGCAAAAAACCAACTTCTGCCTGTTCGGAATTTTTATACCTAGTTTAACAGTACACTTCCTTGCGTTTGTAAATTTTCGACCGCATTATGCAATGAGGCAGATGATTAATAAAATAATTATACAAGTCACTTAGGTTATATTCTGAATAGAGTAGGAACCTACTTAAATAACTATCAACAGGCCGTCATGCATCTTAGTTTCTGATGATTTAATATCCTCCAAGATTATTAACCTATTTGGTAAAAATGAAGTGTGTCGGCCGTACTTCTGTGGTAGAGAATTTTATACTATTACTTTACAAGACCAAAGTCCTAAAAACTAACGTAATTTGACGATAAAATATCTCGAGCAGAGAAGTCAAGAGGGGGACGTCGAGGCAACCCATATTTCTATTCCCCACTTAGGTGCAAATAGCGGTTTTCTCACCGTCGTGCGTCGCAACGTCGCGTATTAACGTTGGGGCATTTAATTTAAAGACGTCGTAATATTACGTCCAATTGCTTCTTGGGGAGTTATTTGTCGACCAAATGAGGGGCATCCCCATCTTAGCATAAGAGAGACGAGATTGTTTAACGGAGGCTCTATGAAGTTTTGGGCATGATACAATAACCCAAGATACGACACGCAACGTTCCTAATTTCGTTCAGGTCGCGCATGAGATCACGTTGTGAGTAGATCCTTTACATTTTGAATGCATGGCCATTATGATTTTTGGATTTTAGCTTTTAATATAAGTTGTGAAATTTTTTAGAAGTGCTGTTTTGTTTAGTATGATTAAATATAATTATTGAGAACATAATCTAATAATAGAAATCAATTACAAACATGATTTTTCATTATTAGGCAAGATACGTTTCATTAGGTATATATTATACTGTATAATACGGTACCCCGTCAAAATAGCCCCGTCAAAAAAGCTCCGACAAAATAGCCCCGACATAATATCCCGCACACAAAATAGCTCCGACAAAATAGCCTGCAGACAAAATAGCCGCGGAATAATAGCCCGCCGACAAAATAGCCCCGACAAAATAGCCCCGACAAAATAGTCCCGACAAAAAAGCTCCCTTCACAATTCATCGTGAAATCATTCCTTAAAAATACATTTTTTCGGAAATGGTAATTATCCTCAATTCAGATGTTTATCTTAACCACATTAAATAAAAATGGTCTTTTCAGAGAACTCGAGTCCTGTCTTCCCTGCCTCTTGGAAGTTTGAACATTTAAGTTAAACGAAAATCAATGTTTATTTATGATACAAACATTTTTTTCTGTTTTCGAGAAACACTAAAATGCATTTTAAATTAAATAAATTAAATACATTCTTCCTTTTTGTCAAATAATTTAAATGAAAAAAAAAAGTTTTTGGACACCTTGTCTAAATAATTATGTAATTGTTTATAAGAGGCTGTTTTAGCCGGGGCTATTTTATCCGGGGCTGTTTTGACCGGGGCTATTTTGTGTGCGATCTATTTTGTCGGGGCTATTTTGTTTGCGGGCTATTTTGTCGAGGCTATTTTGTGTTCGGGCTATTTTGACGGCGCTTTTTTGACGGGGTTGTTTTGACCGGGCTATTTTGACGGGTCACGGTATGATACACAGCGTTGCACTCTATTGTTGTTTTGAAGCTGTTTTCTTGTAGCATTTTTGTAATTAACTATTTTTAATGGAAAATGAGCCACAATTTTACCAAAAAAATGATTTTATTAACGTTTCGACGTCCAAATCGGATGCCGTTCTCAAAATACAAAAAATATTAATGAATTAAAAAAAATGTTGTTGCTTAGTAAAAAATTCTTCTAATAATTTATTTAATCTGACTCATTTATATCGCCAATTCAGACATAATATATTATACATTTTAAAGTAGAAATCTTAAAAATGATATTGTTAATTGTTCATTCGATTACATGAAATCAACCCCAACTCAAGAATATCCGTCACAAAAAATCATTGCATGAGATCTGTCTTTAAAAATACAACCACATTACCACATGCAACGGTGACAGTAAAATTCTCGCATTAGAGATTCCATAAAATATCACGAGTGAAAACCAGGAAAAAACCTCGTAATACTATCATGACATCGTAAGTATTAGGTCTTATTATTATTATCGTAAGTCTTATATTAGAATCTGGTATTAGTTTTGAGAGTAAACTAAAGTAATACCTAATACTGACAATGTCGGGATTGTATCACGAGGTTTTTTCCTGGTTTTCCCTCGTGACTTACTATGGAATCTCTAACGCGAGAATTTTACTGTCACCGTTGCATGTGGTTGTATTTTTAAAGACAGATCACATGCTATGATTTTTTTTGTGACGGATATTCTTGAGTTGGGGTTGATTTCGTGTAATCGACTGAACAATTGGCAATATCATTTTAAAGTCTCTTACTTTAAAATGTGTAATATATGTCTCAATTGCCGATATGAGTCAGATTAAAAAAAATATTAGAAGAATTTTTTACTAATCAACAACATTTTTGTTTAAGTCATTAATATTTTTTTTATTTTGACAACGGCATTCGATTTGGACGTCGAAACGTTAATAAAATTATTTTTTAGTAAAATGGTGGCTTATTTCCCATTAAAAATAGTTAATTGCTCTCTACGAGAATTCACTTTGCCTTTTTCCGCTTTGGCTAAATTTTCAGATGGAATAGCTTTTTTTAAGGCATTGAAAATTTTTAGGAGAATATCCAAGCAGCTCGTGTTTCATATTGCGTTCATAATCGTCGCTGTTACAATGTGTTGAACAGATACGAGCGTTGTTAACGTTAAAATTGTCTACACTTTTACGTTTACATAATTGTTTTCACACACATCACACTTTTTTGTCTTTTGCGAAACTAAAAAACTTGATATTCGTATCGGAACCTTGTGATTGATTGTCCACATTACAACCAAACACGGCACACCTCATTTTTAATAGAAGTTTAACAAATTATAAGTAAAATTCACCTTAAACAAAAGAAACACCGTTTACTCTACGACCACACTGAATTTAATGCTGTTCTACTCACAGAGTGACGTAGCTACGTAGGCCCCGCCCACCGACTCCATGTCATATCTTCAGTTATTGTATCATGGTTTTGGGGTGGAATTTCCTTGAAAGTAAGTACGAGTACGGATTTAGTGTTTACGTGGAGGCCCTTTAAATAGCGAGAGGTACATTGCACAGCTTTTCTTTCTTTGAACACTTTCTTCCTTCGCAATATAAATCGAAAATAATTTCATCTTAGTGTATGATAAAACATCATCTGCTGAAGTACCTATCACATATCGTCAGTTAAAACACATATATTTTAAAGAGTAAAACGGTCTTGTTTGTTTATTACGAAAGATATCACAGTAACTAAAAAAAATTAAATGTTCACAAAATCTGAGAGACTATATAACATAATTTCGATGTATACCCACCTTTTTATCTCTTCTTTTTTATTTATTTACAAAAACTGTGATGTAGCCATATGCTAAATAAATAAATATCTCTTCCTCCCTACAGGGTGTCCCAAACTTGTGTTTCAGTTAAAACACATGTTAAAGAATAAAACCGTCTCTCTTCTTTGATTTTAAAGATATCAGGGGTATTCAAAAATCAAAATGTTCTCAAAACATAAGCTACAATACAGTTTCGATGCATACTCACACTTGTACCTTGTTTTCCCTACAGGGTGTCTCAAACTTAACATAAGAAAAACATTTCTTTTCCCCTACCCGGTATAAGTACAAGAAAGAAGTTTCAGTAAACCTTTGCTCAACTGCGTAAATAACAAAGACAAATTTAAAATAATTCCAAAAAAAAATTAGCGGAATCCGTTAATCTGTTCATGAAAAAATAAACTATGAATGTGAGCATAATTTTATGGTGACTTTTGAAACTAACAATCGGTATAATATTAAACACAATCGGCGACTAGCGGAAACCGCTTATTTTTTTTGTTCCTGGCTACTAGCAGTTATTGAATTGTGGCCCAACGTTGCTATTTTGCCATTAAAATCATAAATAGAATAAGTATCGACCCATTGCTAATAGTGTTTACAGTTTAATTCAGCGTATACTTGATTAGTGCCGATTATAACATGCTGTTTATTTTGATGATAATTTATACTGCATAATTATTTCAGTTATCGGACAATTGTCAATACTATAAGCTAATTCAATCTGTTTAATTTTTAATTAATTGATGAATAGCTGTGGTGCGCTCTCAGCCAATTACACACTACATGATTTATTATGCAGTTATTCATTTATGTGGTGTATATAGGTCTTATACTGTTAGGCTAGTCATAAATTTTTTTTAATCAAGATATTAATCCTTGAGACATTCCATATTTTTATTTATATGTTAGTTTTGCTTAATAATGGATTTGCTGAAGTAAATTTTTCCGATAAAATATAAGCAAAATGCTCCTCCTCCTCTATCTTTTCTCCTTCGTAAGGATGTAGTGGCGTTATGTAAGTCGTTTGACTATTTCTGTCCAGTTCTCTCTCTCCTGCGCGTGCTGTTTTGCTTCGGAGAATGAGTAACCAGTCATGTCCTTTATTTGGTCCGACCATCGTAATGGAGATCTTCTGGATCTTCTGCCCTCTACGTTGCCTTCAACTATCATTTGTTCCATGTCTTCTCTTCTTCTAGTTATGTGTCCAAAATATCTCACTATATTTTGGTTGATAGTTGTGGTGAGTCTAGTTTTTATGTTAAGTTCGGCTAATATTGAATTATTTGTGCGATGTGCGGTCCATGGTGTGCGCAATATTCTCCGGTAGACCCACATTTCAAATGCCATTATACGTTTTGAATCTGCTTTTTTGATGGCCCAAGTTTCTGAAGCGTAGGTGGCGATAGGAAATATCAGCGCTCGAACAAGACGTAATTTTGTGTATTTTGTAATGTCAGTATTCTCCCATATTTTTGTGAGTTTGGCTGTTGCCAATCTGGCCATTATGATGCGTCTATTGATCTCATCTTCGCATCCTCCACTGTTAGTAATAACGGAGCCTAAATAATTAAATTGTCTGACCACTTCGTAGCCTGCCAAGTTTCTTATCTCCGTCTGGTTGTTTCTGATTCGATCGATGATCATCAAGCAAAATGCAACCGCTCTTTAAAAAACAATCCTAAAAAACACCACAATAAAAGTAAAAGTAGAAGAACTGAGTCAACTAAAGCAGACAAACGGATAAAACAAAGGGATTTTTTTAGGCTTCTATTATTCGACCTGATGGATGAAATGCTAAAAAAGGAAGAACTAAAAAAGGATACCGAATGGGACAAAAACAACTTAATCTACTATGCAGACAACTCAATACTAAGCTCTCAAAATGAGGATGATTTACAACGTATGCTGCACACAAATTTAATATTACCGCCAAAAAATTTAACATGTTAATTTCCCAAAAAAAAAAGACAAAATGCATGATTATAACAGCAAGCCTACTAATATGTATATTAGAGGATCTAAAGGATAGAAATTGAAGGATCCTATAATGGAACAAGTGATTGAGTTTAAATATCTAGGCTATCTAGGCACTATCTAGTTACGAAAAGCTCGAGACGCAAAAGTAGAATATCAAGATAATAGAGAAAACAGAGCCACAGGTTGACTAAATAAAACAATATGAGAAACAGAATTTACAAAACAGTCATTAAAATAATAATACAGACGCGTTAGAAACAGGCCGTGGCACAGAAAGGACAAAAAGATTGCTAAAAAGATCAGAAATGAAAAGCTCTAAAAGATCAATGGTAAGACACTCTACTATGAGACAGAGCTAAAAGTAGAGATATATGACGCAGACGCAAGATGGAGAACATCAAGGACGGGGTAAGAAATAGAAGAGTAGAATAGAGCGATCATATAAACTGAATGACAGCAAAATATAGTAGTAAAGACGACAAGAGACCGTTCCCTAATAGGGAGACTATTCGATTAGTGCGAAAATCACCAAAAAGGTGGAATGATAATTTATTGGAAGCACACTGAAAAACAGACAGAGAATATCGACACAAAACAAAGAAGTAAATGGTACAAATGAAATCATATATAAGCAAGCTTGAAACCAACAAGCAGTTAAGCCGTCAATGTTACACGGCCACAACCCTAGAAAAAATCCCTTTCAACCAAGTTGAGTAGTGGACGGACGAATAGGAGCGAGGAATGGAAACTGAATTGACAAGGGTAGATAATAAGCGTAATAAGAGGATAAAAGTACTTTAAAATTTTTACAAGCTATAAATAAAGATACATTAAGGTACATTGTAGACCAGCCATTAGCGGTAAAAAACTGTAAAATCGTGGAATTTTGAGAATCAACACCGATTTTAATAAAAATTTGGATTTAAGCTCGGTTGACCCTCTTCTTCAAAATCTATCCTATGCAGAACCAGGCTTTTGCCCTGGGAGTAAAAACAACCCTATCTAGGGGATGAAAATTTGTTCAATAAAAATAACGATGAAAGTCGATAGATTGACCAATTCTGAGTAAATTTGGTTCTTTAATTTTTTTTTGCAAAGTTTATACTTTACAAGTTATAAGCGATTTAATCTATGCATTTTCATTGACATACTCACGTTTTATAACCGTTTTTCGTGAATAACTTTAAAACATTTTAATTTTATAGAAAAAATAATTAAGAACACAATTGTAGCTAATAAAAAAACTTAGTTATTGGTTATTGCTGTTTAAAGCATGGTTATTTTCGAAGGACCTCGAAATGGAGAATTTTCAATCTCAAATTACTCGAATGTGGTGCAATTTTGTGGAAAAACTTAAGAGACGTATTATTTTAAAGTTCATTAAAACCTCTCAAATGACCTCTAATAGAAGATTTTTTGCATAACAACTGACTGACATAAAAAAAATAAAGTCGCTCTCTGCTTTTTTGAAATGTAAGAATCATTCTTCCCTCGTTATTACAATCCTTATAAAAATGAATAGCTTCCGACTTGAAATTAACTTCATTTAGGTATAAAATTGATACAATCCATGTGATTTGACTGGTTTAGAATGATTAGTTTAGAAAAAATAGTGGATTAAATCGAAATAGTTATTTTCCTAACAAGTGCAGAAAGTCGTTCTTTTCCGCACGCGACTGCAGTTTGCCGAACGACGCGAAGCGGGAGTTCGGCAAGCAGTCGAGTGCGGAAAAGAGACTTTCTGCAAGAGTTAGGAACAATATTTTTTCTAAGAGTCTTTAAAAAATTACCGAATCTTACGCCCGGTTTCCGAAAGGATGATCATCTCAAAAAATATGTAATCGACGATTAACAATAGATTAAATGCGTCAGAAACGTCAAACAAACTAGTTTTAACAACAGTCGATCACCTGACAAAAGATTAATCGTTAGTTAACAGCCGATCATGAGTGTTTTGAGTCTGCGAAAGGTCGATTAACCAGTTTCGCTTGTCAAACGGCGGTAAAAATGGACTGTTACCTAATCTGCGACTATCCGTCGATTAACGGGCTGTTAAGAGTTTTTTTTAGTTTTTAATTACTGTAATTGACAAATTCCGGGAAAAAATTGTCAAATAACACATATATAAATGATATAAATCATATTATTCAATAAAAATAAGATTTTTTTATGGAAGAAATAATTTAAAATATTTATTTAACTTGCAGAACATGGATATCTCGGATATTTTTTATATTTGATTATATAATTTATATTTTTTTTTCTTTTAAAAATGTAAGGTAACAATGATGCTAGACTCATGGAGCTATTTTTTGATAGGCCAGAGCTCTAAAAAGCAGAACATAATGATTATAGCGATGTAAATAAGAGGGAAAACGTGTGAGAAATTATAGCAGCTAACTTTGAAGACAATAAAACAGCCGGTAAATAAATTAAAAATAAATATAAAAAGTAAATATATAGACCAAAAATAAAAATAAGATTATAAAATATTATAGATCATAAATAAACTGTTTTATATCTCCAACATTCGTCACAATACCTAGCCTCATTTTTAAAATGCTCTCGTTCAATTCTTGCTCCAAACAAAAGCGACAGTAAGTAAGAGCATCTTTGCACCTCAATGCACCTTTAGAATCTAATGATACAAGTTTGGATTTAGAGGTTAATATAACTGAAATTTTGAAGGATAACAGCCAATTGTGACAGTATCGCTACCAAATCGTATGTCAGATCATCGATTACATGATCTATGATTATGCAATTTTACAATAATTGGCATTTGAGAAACCCATCACAGGTTAACAGTTGATCAAATCTGACAGACGATTAGATGATCGGAGATTTGAATAACGTTTCGGAAACCGGCTGTTAATCAATTAATTTAATTAATATAAAAATACATACACAAATTAATTCTTTGACGAGGTTGTCAAAACCAAACTTTCAATATAATTAGTTAGCATGACGACGATCTTGGTTTCCATGACGATGATTCAAAACGACTGTTATTGTCTACAGATTTGACTTTCGAATATTATGTCAAAATAATTTTATTTCGTCGAATTGTCAGTAGTAATTGCACAAGAGCTCTGAAATTATTGAATTTTTCACGAGTGACACTTTGACAGTTTTAATTTCACGAGCCGAAGGCGAGTGAAATTATGTCAAAGTGTCACGAGAGCAAAAATTCTATATTAATTTCAGAGGTCGAGTGCAATTTGTTGCGATTATTTCATGAATAAAACTGTTCAAAACCAAAATTTTATTGTAATTTATTTATGTAAGTACCATTAAACACACAGTTTTTATAAATATTTGACGATTGAAAGTCATCACTTTTATAAGTTTTAAAACATTAATTGTCATTAATGTCACTGAATGTATTTTTTCGTAGCAACGAAGGGCATCTGACGTAATATACTTAACGACGGGAGATTATCAAAAATTATCGATTTAATTCAGATTTCTGTAGCTTTCTATTGGTCAGAATCTCCTATGAATGAAATAATCGCGTTAATTTCATTAAAACAGGAACACAAGACATATTTGAAATAAATTAGTAAATAATATCTAAATATTAGTTTATTGCATGTATTATAATTACTTTAAGGCCATATTAACATATCTAAATTAGCACGTGCGGAAAAGTAAAAACCGCGTGCGGAAAAGTAACACGCCTGAGGAAAAGTGAAACTTTCTAAACTAAAATGCGTGCGCGAAAGTAGACATTTTTGCACGCTCGTAGAAAAATGATATTTTTATAATTAAAAAAAGTGTATTATTCTTTAATAAACCTAAAAGTTTTCATGATTCAAAAACAAAATAAATCAAACTTTTCAGTAAAAAAAAACCCTACAATTCTCATTTGAAACATTTTTTCAGATTTTGAATGTTTTAGATTTATTTAAGAAAAATACACTTTTTTTTAATTATAAGAATGTCATTTTCTCTAACAATAACACTGAAAACGTTTGTTTTCTATACTTCCACAAAATTTATTGTAACTATGTGACTACAGCTGTTTCGGCAGAGTGCCTTTCTCAAGTGATTTAGTTTAGCTCTCCACTCCTCAACCTCTTCAGTTAAAGACCTTAAAAAGGCAAACACATTGTAAACTAAATCACTTGAGAAAGGCACTCTGCCGAAACAGCTGTAGTCACATAGTTATAATAAATTTTGTGGAAGTATAGAAAACACACATACAAATATCTGGGAACCTGGGTTGATGACAAAAATGACCAAAGCAAAGAAATTGAAGTCCGAATTGAAACTGCAAGGCAAGCATTTATAAAAATGTAGACACTGCTTACAAACAAAGACCTTCAGTTGCCTCTCAGATTGAGGGCTCTAAGATGCTACATATTTTCTATATTGCTATACGGAATGGAAGCTTGGACATTGAAGAGACAACATGTAAGAAAAATAGAAGCTTTCGAATTGTGGTGTTACAGAAGAATATTGAAAATTCAGTGGGTTCAAAGGATTACCAAGGTTGAAGTGCTACGACGTTTAAATAAGAAGTTAGAAATTATGAAAAGTATAAAAACTAGAAAACTAGAACATTTGGGTCAGATTACCAAAGGAGAACGCAAAAAACGGCAAGGCGATCGGACCAGATGGGATTTACGTAGAAACACTAAAGCTTTTAGGTGCCGAGGGCATTAAGATACTTACGAAATTGTTCAACTTAATCTACGAAAGCGGAAAAATTCCTAAAGATTGGCTTAAATCCTCATTTGTTGTACTACCAAAAAAACACAGAGCCACAAAATGCAGCGACTATCGCACCATCAGCCTAATGAGTCATGTATTGAAAACGTTTCTAAGAATAATTCATCAAAGAACATATAGAAGAATTGAGGAAATAATCTCAAGTACTCAATTCGGTTTTCGCTGTGGCCTTGGAACGCGTGATGCACTATTCGCAACTCAAGTTTTAATTCAAAGATGCAGAGATGTAAATCATGACGTTTTCATGTGCGCGATTGATTTTGAAAAGGCCTTTGATAAAGTTCGCCATGAAAAAATGCTACATATTCTCAAAACTACCGGTCTGGACGGTAGGGACATTAGAATAATCGCAAATTTGTATTGGGGCCAGGCTGCATGTATTAGGGTTGCGAATCAGTGCTCTGAAGAAGTAAAAATCAAGCGCGGAGCTCGACAAGGCTGTGTATTGTCACCAATGTTGTTTAATCTTTACGCTGAAACAATCTTAAATGAAGTGTTGGAAAACGCAAAAGAGGGAATACTCATTAATGGTATGCTTATGAACAATATCAGATACGCAGATGACACCTTGTTGCTGACTGGATCAATTGAACATCTTCAAGCCTTATTGAACCGAATGGTGGCATTCTGCGCGATATATGGACTCAAACTCAACGCAAGAAAAACAAAGTTTATGGTTATTAGTAAACAGGCAGCCGTAAATAATAATAACTTTAACGTAACAATCGGTAATGACTCAATTGAACGAGTAAGTAATCTTGTATATCTGGGTACTCATATTAATGAAAGCTGGAACCCTAGTACAGAAATAAAAAGTAGAATTGCCAAAGCAAGAACAAGTCTTATGAAATTTAAGAAAATCCTGTGCAGTCATGATCTAAATTTGAAACTTCGTATAAGAATGGTCCGATGTTATATTTTCCCAGTACTATTTTACGGGGTCGAAGCATGGACACTGACAGAATCGCTTTTAAAAAACCTAGAAGCATTTGAAATGTGGGTCTACCGCCGTATCCTGAAGATCAGTTGGGTAGAAAGAGTCACAAACGAAAGGGTTTTGCAACGTTTGAATAAAAGTTGCGAAGTAGTGAACACGGTTAAAAGGCGCAAATTGGAATACTTTGGTCATATAATGCGTCACCCAGAAAAATATGACATACTTCACCTTGTCATGCAAGGTAAAATAATGGGAAAAAGAAGTGTGGGCCGCCGTACAACTTCTTGGCTTAAAAACCTACGCCAATGGTTTGGGAAAACTAGCACTGAACTATTTCGTGCGGCTGTAATTAAGACAATGATTGTTAATATGCTGGGCAACATGAGAGCCAACGATCGACAAGCGGTCTCGGCACCTTAAGAAGAAGAAGACCAAAGGAGAAAAATATGAGTTGCTGAGAATTATTTTGCAAGGAAGGATCCAAGGAAGAAGAAGCGTAGGAAGAAGACGCATCTCCTGGCTGAGGAACCTTAGAGAATGGTTTAACTGTAGTTCATTACAACTATTCAGAGCAGCAGCCAACAAAGTGACAATAGACATTATGATATACAACCTCCGATAGGAGAGGGAACTTTAAGAAGAAGAAGAAGAAGAAGAAGAAGAAGAAGAAGAAAACAAACGTTTTCAGTGTTTCATTGTTAGATAAAATGAACTTCCATCAAGTAACGGTCGAATCCATCAATTAATGTCATGTTCGATTTAAAAGTGAAATTTAATAAAAAATTTCTTCTTGGTAAAAGGTATATTAGTATAAAAATCCCTAAAAGGCTACAAACATATAAACGAAACGTTTTTGCTCTGTAACAAGAGCATCATCAGTGTTACAAGAACATGGTGAGCCAACCAAAAAAAAAATACAAAGGTCAAAGCCTTTCAAAAAACAGACAAAAGTCTTATATAAATGATAAGACTTTTGTCTGTTTTTTGAAAGGCTTTGACCTTTGTATTTTTTTTTTTGGTTGGCTCACCATGTTCTTGTAACACTGATGATGCTCTTGTTACAGAGCGAAAACGTTTTGTTTAGATGTTTGTAGCCCTTTAAGGCTTTTTAAACTAATATACCTTTTACCAAGGAGAAATTTTTTTATTAAATTTCACTTGTAATTATACCATACAGCAGGGGTGGGCAAAAGCCGGCCGCCGGATCCGGCCCTTTTGATTACTTTATCCGGCCCATTGAGAAATCCCGCAAGCAACTTTTTTAAGAGCGTAGGCGCAATGCGTTTTAAATGCATTTATTTTTTTCGAATCCTGAGAAAACTAATAAGTATTTTTGAAAAATTTAAACACAGAATGAAATATTACATTACTGAGACCGAAAGTCCCTGAAAACTTCTATAATGCTTATCACAGCGGTGAAAAAAAAGAGAAAATTTAGTATGATTTTTAATTTCAAATATATCATTCAAAGAAACTTTTTGTTTATTCTAAGGGACTTTCGGCCATCGGTAATAATGTAATTTTTCAAAAATATTTATTAGTTTTCTCAAGATTCGAAAAAAATTAATGCATTTAAAAAAGCATTGGTCCGAAATTTTGCGCCTACGCTCTTTTTTTTTATGCGATTTTTTATAAAAGAGAATAGAAGAGAATATCTTACCGATTTTCTTAAAAGCGTCTGTGTGTTTAACCCGGTCCAGTTGCGAATATTTTTCGACCACGTTATTTTTGTCGTCTACCAGGATCCATTTTTCTTCGATTTTACCCTTCATAATCAGCTGCTGTAGCAACTTAGAACAACTTACTTACTTTATCGTTTCTAAGTATGTGCCCTTTCTCCTTGCTGTCTTTCTCCTTTTAATGATGGTCAAAAGTTCTCTGTTCCTTTTCCATTCTGTGCAACACCATTTCGTTCGTAATATGATCGATCCATGGTATTTTCAAAATTCTCCTAAAAAGCCACATCTCAAAAGCTTCCAGCTTTCTCACTAAGTTAGCATTAAAAATCCAATAACGAAGAATAGAGTGGACATAACATTTTTATTATCATCCCGGTTTTTATAGGGTTCTCCGCCTTACGGTTCCCAGTTTCCAGCTTCGTCCGTCGTTACATTCGCCAGGATGAAGGTTCCTTTCCGACATTGTCTTCGGAATGCCAGCCAGCCAGGATTGTTTCGGCTTTCCTCTCTTCCTTCTTTCCTTGGCGTTCGTTTTAAAATTTGTTTTGGCAGCCTGTCGTCGTCCATTCTTTTTACATGACCATACTACATACCTAAGTTACACCTTTGAATTTCGACTATGATGGTTGACTTGACATAATAATTTACCATCCGATATCAGATTTGCAGATTAAGTCTTTGGTTACTCAGACATTTCCTCATCTTCAAAAAGGCTGCTCTTGATTACTCTATTCTTGATCGAATTTCTGAAGTTAATTTTTTATCTGGATCCTTGTTATGGCTTAATATAATGGACCATATTAAAAATTTCGTAAGTTTACTGGGAACAAATTGTTCGCGTGTACACACCAGAAAGACAATTTATTATTTATTATTATTAACAGTCAACTGTCTTCCTCCAAATGCTTTAAAATGGTACTTATAGTATTTTTATCAAAAAAATTTCTTGGACAGAGAAAAACCTCCACCAAAAACATTAGCGTACATACTGGGTATAGTCCTCCGACCCGGGAGACATTTTGAAAATTTCATTTTGGCCCGCGCTTAAAAGTATTTGTCCACCCCTGGTATACAGCCAACAACAGGAATCAAGTATATTCAAATGGGAAATAAGCCACAATTTTACCTAAAAATGATTTTATTAACGTTTCGACGCCCAATTTGAATATACTTGATTATAAAAATGCCACAAGAAAATAGCTTCAGAACAACATCAACAACAGGAAGTTCTTCCTTGTGGATTTTCGATTTAATCAACTATTTATACTAAACTAAGGGCCGGTTGTTCGAACGCTAATCAAAAATGGAATCAACTGATCATTATCAAGTATTTAATTACTGTCACCCACTGTCAATGTCAACTTTGTTTGCCTTGGGTTGCTGAAAACATAATTGATTACAATTATGAGATTTATTAATCAATTATGTTAATAATTGTTATGTAAATTAATAATTAATATTTAATTAATCAATCAATTACGTTAATTATTATAATGGTAATTAACATAATTGATTATAATCAACTGATTGACGTACGAATGAGGGGTGTTTTTATTTGATGGTTGTTAAGGGGATTTAATTATAATTAACTTCTTGATTAGCGTTCGAACAACCGGCCCTAAGCGTTCCAAACCGGTCAAATTACATGGATCGTATCAATTATACCTAAATAAACTTAATTTCAAGTCGGAAGCTATTCATTTCTATTAGGATTGTTTGTAATGACGAGGGTTTAATTGTTACATTTTGAAGAAAAAAAAGCAGGAAGCGACTTTATGAAGTATGTCAGTTCTTATGCAAAAAAATTTTATTCGAGCTCATTTGAAAGGTTTTTTAAAGAACTTTAAAATATGTCTGTTTTCCCAAAAAATGCACAAAATTCGAATTATTTGAGATTGAAGGTAAATAAATAACCATCATTTAAAAAGCAATAACTCAGTCGTTTAGGGTTTACACAGGTCGTTCTGACGCCATTTTTTTGTTTTTTATTAACTACAATTTTATTTAAATAATTTTTCTATTACATTAAAGTTTTTAAGTTATTCATGAAAAACGGTTATAAAGCGTTGGTTTTTTCAACGAAAAATGCATAGTTTAAATCGCTAATAACTTGGAAAGTAGCAACTTTACAAAGAAAAATTATTGAACAAAATTTACTCAGACTTGGTCAATCTATCGACTTCCATAGTTATTTTGATAGAAAAATTTTCATCCTTAGAAGGGGTTGTTTTCACCCCCAGGACAAAAGCCCGCTTCGGCGTAGGGTAGATTTTGACAAAGGTTATAAATACTACCTAAATCCAAAGTTTCAAGGAAATCGACCTTGATTCTCAAAAATCCACGAGAAAATGGCTGTTGATCGGACTATAATATACCTGCGCAGCACTCGTCGTTTTACCCCGTTTAGGCCTGGGCCTCTTCAGGGTACAGGAGCTCCCTTTCACGAGTATATGGTGACATTCGAATAAGTCTGTAGTGTGAGCAGATGGGATATTAATGATAAAGTAAGTTGTGAAGCAAAACTGCTAATGGAGCGGGGGGATTTTCAAGGTGGTGAGGTGTTTAGCACACAAGCTTTAGGAGAAGAACTGTTGGTTATAACTTGCCATACCAGCGAGGATTTCAAGCTGCCACTAATCAGGAACGGCTATTGGATTCAGCGTGTGGGGATGCAGCTTATGCTATCTACGATACTGAGAGCGAAAGTACTTGTGCATGAATAGATAAAAAAAAATCTACATATTTTTAGTAAAAGTAATACATATTGTTATGTGCATATTTTGGTAATGTTATGTTGCATAATATTCCGCCCTCTAGTCATCATTATTATTAGGGAACAAATAATAGGCGATTCACCTAGCTCCAATTTTTCAAATATCTTTTGTCTCATGCGGTATATAAAAAAGTTTAAACCGAAAGTTGTAAAGATATAACCGAAATTAAGTAATTAAAGGTACACTATGATTATTCCGGCTCGATGCCATCTTTCGGAGCAAATTTCATCTCAAATGTATAATTAGAAGATATTTTATAGCGGATTTTAAGGTCTATTATTACTATAATCGATATTTTAGTCTTCCATTAAAGAGACACTTCTAGGCTTCCTGGGTTCTGCTACCTTTTAATTTTTTATGTAGTTCTTGGTTTTTTGTGTCTTAGTTGTTGTTCTCTTTGCAACTCTCATTCAGCTATTGATTCTTTGCTACCCACATGTGTTTCTCATTTTCCCTGTTAAGGCTTAAAATATACCTCGTTTTTTTTTTCGTTTTCAATATAGAAATATTTTTAGGCCCTGTAAGGAAATGTGTTAATTTATTTTTTAAGTTAAAATAATTTGGTATATTATTTAAATTTGGAATAAAATGATAGAGACGTCTTGCTTTAGGGGCATTATCCCATTCGTTTTGCCATTTTCTATTTAATATTTCTTCTAATTCTCTCTTTGTTCTTACTTCCATTCCCATTAATTGTATTATTTTTTTTATAATTTTCTTTTCTTTTCCAATATCTACATGCATGTTTTTGTGCTTCCAAATGATTGTTAAAGCTGTTGTTTCTGTAGTACTGAAGGCTCCAGTCATTCTAACAAGAAAACCTCTTTGTGCTTTATTTACTTTTTCAACATTTTTATTATTTGTTAGTCTGTGTGCCCATACACTTGCAACGTACCCTACAATTGAGGCAAATATCGTACTCAGGTACACGCGCATAATATGCTGGAACGGAATTCTAAACTCCCTTTGTGCTAGGTTTGCAATGCAATGTATGACTTTCGCTGCCTTCTCACAGGTCTTGGTTCATCGATTATGATACCAATATATCTACTTGTTTTTGTTCTTTTTATTGCTTTCCCTCTTATTTGTTTACATGGATTTCTTTCAAGTTTTCCTTTTATAAGGCTATATGTTGTCTTTGTTTCTGATATAGTTAGTTTAACTTTTTTTATCCATTCATTTATATTTTCAAGTACTCCATTTGATTTTATTTCTAGTTCTCTTCTTGAATTAGCATCTATGATAAGCAGCAAATCATCCGCATACGCTATGCTCCCCAGAACTTCAGGATTCACAGCTAACCGTTCAAGCAGTTCTTCTAACACTATGTCCCAAAAAATAGGTCCACACGCTAATTCTTGTGGACAACCTTTAGTTATATGTCTCGTTTTTTATCTATTGGACAACTTAGGCTGGCATATCGGTCTTGACAATAGTTTCTTAAACTTCCGTACAAGTTTCTGGGGCAATGCATCTGTCGAAGTCTTTCAAATAATGCCGGACACCATAAATTGTCAAAAGCTCCAGAAACATCTATAAAGATCATCAAAACATACTTATTTGTGCTCTCTTCAATTATATTAAAAACTTTATTAATAGCATCCTCTCCTGATTTTCCTTCCCTAAAGACATATTGATTTGGATGGAGTCCAGTTTCGTGTCTTATTTGATTTAGTCTTTTACAAAGTAATTTTTCATGTAATTTCCCCATTGTGTTTAGTAAGCATATTGGTCTATATGATTTAGGTAAAGTCGGATCTTTATCTTCTCCTTTACTTATAATTATAACTTCAGCTTGTTTAAAGTTGTTGGGAAACTTTTGTTGTCTTAGACATTCATTATATATAAAGAAGTGAGTATTGGTATTAAGTACTCTGAAAGTGCCTGAAGAATTTCTACATGAATGTTATCTGGACCAGGAGCCTTTTTACTTTTTATATTTTTCATACATTCACATATTTCTTCTTCAGTAAATGCTTCTAACTCCATTTCTTCTGGTATCTCATACTCTTGTATCATCAGTGTTTTAATATTTCTTTGTTCTATTGTTTCATTTTCTAAGTCGTCGGGAGGCATTAATAAATCTAGTAGTGTATCAGCTGAATCCTCCCAACTTTGTGTATATGAACCATCTGCTTTTTGTAAAGTAGAAAGCATTGTTGGACATTTAAGTTTTTTAGATACAATTTTGAAATTTTGTATGGGACATATCTAATTCTAAATGCCTTGATACAAAAATTTCCCAACTTCTCGCTTTCGTTATATTTTTTCTTCTTTGTGTTCGTTTTTTAATCTTCTATACTCTCCTAGAAGTATTTGCCTCTCGAGAAAGACACTACATCGTTGATATCGCTTTCGAGCATTTCTTACTCTACTTCTCATTCTCGTGAGGTTTTTCTTCCAGGCACAGTTTTTTATTTTTTTATTATTGGATATTTTTGGGATTACTATATCCATTGCTTTTACAATTGCTTTAGTTAATTCTTTTGTTGCAGTATTTATATTATCCCCTCTTTGTATCAGATGTGGTGCATGGAATTCAGACACAAATAGTTCAAAATTCGCTTTTCTTATATTGTACCTCAACGAAGACAATTACGTGGCTGCAGGTTACTCAAACTGAATGTTATGAGATTGTGATCACTTGTTGTTGCATGTTCAACTACTTTCCAGTCTAGAACTAGGTTTGCTGCTGCGATATTCGATAGAGTTATATAATAAATACTTATTACTAAACTTAAGACTAAATAATTATTTTAAAAATAATCAATACTTATTTACTACATTGGAACGACCTACATACTAATCACAACAAAAATCCAGGTCCGTATTAACAAAAAATATAATGTAATAGTGACGTTGAAACAACATATTAAAATTTTCAAAATCCGTTCGAACATTTAAAAAGAGCACAAAATACCAAGTTTAGTGTTTCACTTTCATTTTTTACGTAAAAAATATAATGACTTTTTTTTGAAATTAGCTCGAACTTTTTAAGAGTTGTAATATAATTTTAAAACGAATGTCATTATAAAGTCTGCGCAAAAAATTAAAGCGAGCCAATAAACTCAGATTTTTGAGCTATTTTCAAATATGCAAACTGATTTTGAAAATTTCAGTATACAGAGTGTTGTTTCAAGGTCACAATTACTTTAGGTTTTTTTGTTAATCCGGACCTGGATTTCTCTTGTGATTACTAAATGGGTCGTTTTAAATACCAGCTGAACGTGTCGTGAATTGTAAGTTTTTGAATTCTCTCTTGTCTTCTTCGCTTCAGCATCCATCTGGCTTGCAATTTTTAGAAGTCATGGAGGTGTTACCAGGAAAATGTTTCAATAAGTTTTCAATTAAATATTTTTAGGAATATTTTTAATATTTTTCAATATTTTTAATATTTCTATTAGGTTGAAAACTTTGACTTTGGGTCGTTTTAATATAAAACATGTATTAGTTATTTTTAAAATATTTATTTGTTCATTAACTTTATTAATTTATTTTAAATTAAAAGTTAATAATACCTGCTCTTAATCTCAGAGCTCTTAAAAATTTCAATATAATTTCAAAATTAACGTCATTAAATTGTCTGGCCAAAAAATTGAAGCATATCGATAAACTTATTTTTTATATATGTTCTTTTCAAATATGCAAACGGATATGGAAAATTTTAATATAGAGGCTGTTATTTCAAGGGCACAATGAATTTACAATTTTTTTAGTCCGGACTTTCTTTTTATTAGTATTTTTCTTGTGATTAGTAGTTGGTTGGCTTGGGCTCTAAATGAGACACATTTGTACCAAATATCAAAAAAAATTACAGGGTGGTTCTAAAGTTATGGGTCCAGAAAGAAATGGGCAAAATCATTAAATCACCCTGTAACTCGGTTATAAAAAATCGGCGAGAAAATAAATGAAGTGCATCTAGAACCGCCTTAGTGACCTCTATTCACCGTTCAAGAATTTCCGTTTCCTAATCAAACACCCTGTATTTATTTTGACATTTTTATTTAATATGAATGTTGAAGTCACCTATTTGGGAGCGTTTAAGTATTACGTAACGCAGGTGGGGGGGGGGGGGGGTTAAATATCTTCAAAAATTAGGGTGCGTTACGAAGGGGGGAGGGGGGTCAAAAATCTTCAAAAACTGCGTTACGTAATACTTGAACACTCCCTTTGTTGACGTAGAAAGACATTATTCAACCGAACCTACCCGAAACTAACCTAGTTCTAAATTTTCAAATACCTTTTCTCTCAGACGGGCCATAACAAAGTTTTAAAACGTTATCGCTCCTAGATATAACCGAAATTAAGTAATTAAAAGTACAATATAATTATGCCGGGCGCGACGCCATCTTTCGGAGCAAATCTCATCTCAAATGTATAATGAGAAGAGAATTTATAGAGCATTTCTGGTTTAATTTCTGAAATGATATAATATACTATATATTATCCAGCTATTAATAGTTAAAGTTGTGCGGTGTATTCAAGTATGGGCTAATTAAAAGGAGAGAGAAAGAGACTGGGCAAAAGCGAGGCAGGAGAAGAAGACAATGGCGCAGGATAGGAACTGCTCAAAATGTATGCTCTAAATAAATTTGAACAGAATCAAATTTTGGGGTTAAGTGGTATTTAAAGCAGTGACGGATCTACGGGGCGGGAAAATCTGGAAATCTCCACCCTTCCCTACAGGGTCCAAAATTAAAGAAAAAAATCGTTAAAACATAAAAATATATTAGCTGATATGAAACTTAAACCAGACAAACAAATTCAACACAATAAACACGCTAGTTAGGAAAATTAAGGAAATTTAATGCATATACATAGCTTATATTATTTTAGTTATTAAAGTACCAAGGGTATTATAAGGATAAGAACGCTTGAGGAATTTCTGAATAAATTTTGAATTAATTATTTTCAAATAAGTACATTTACCAGCAATGGTCGTAACGTAATAATTGTGGTATCTAACCATAGTTTTACTTAGGTTGTTACTGGTCAAGTTCACAGTATTTAACTAGTTATTTAAATTTAATATCCTTGGGTGTTATTTTGAAAAAAAACGCCCTAGGGAAATATATCATATTTAATTGACTTTGAAATAATGTCATTATTTGTCAAATAATATACCGGTCGGACACTAATGTCTTTTATGTAGTTTGGGTTTATCTTTTTTATGTTTTTTGGTTGTTGTTTCGTTGAAAGCTCTTCCCCTAAGACAAATTTCCCCTCCCAAGGCAAATATCTAGATCCGCCACTGATTTAAATTGGAAATAGGGGCAAAATATTGTTTTCTGCAGCCTTACAAAAAATTAAACTTATATTTTTTTTTCAATTTTGTAGCGATATTTCATTATTACAGCGCTTGTCATATAATATTCAACAGTCTTTTCGCTTTTTCCATATCAAAAAAGGAATTCAGTGGTGAAAGTGACGCTGAACTTATTCTATATGAAATAAGTGAAGCTGCTAAAATGGCTACCTACTTATAAATTATTGCCGCTAAAATCAAGAGAGATGTATGAATATTAATTTAGTCTACATTTTATTTAAAAAAAATGGAATGATACAAAATGTTTAATATAAATTTAAATATAAATTAATATAATTTAACATATTTAATGAAAAAATTAAAACTTTATAGCCATCTAGCCTCTGGAGCAATTACTCAATACTTAACTCCACAAATAAAATTATACTGTAGCTATAAGCCGATATCCCAAAGTTATTTCTTTCCTTAACCCGGCACCTGCCACGTGGCTTTGCAAGGCGCCAACTGCTACGTGGGGTGCTCACAGCACCCCTTAAGAATTTTCTGTGATGTACCTGTTTAAAAAACAAAATATTGTGTTAAGTAACACAAGAACATAAATAAACATGTTTTATTAACTTATTAGCCACTAATACATATGTTACAAAAGTTGAAAAATAAAATGAAAAAGGTGTTATAAGCAAATTAGCAAGTACCAAGCCATAATAAATGAAGTCATGTAAAATATCTAAAAAAATTAAGATTTAGTGAGTATAGAGTCTATATTAATAATTTAAATGTTAAGTTTAAAAACTTAAAGTTTAATTTAAAACTTAAAGTGCCAGATGATGACACCCCAATTCGACTTTAGAGCTATAAGTTCAGAATGACACTAAATAACCACTTCAAACACTAACACATATATGCTATATAATATTATAGAAAGCTACTATGACGCACAGCTCGGTTACCAAACTTGAAATACCAAATATTTGATAAAAATGTGTTATGGGGTGCTGGTAGCACCCCACGTGACAGGTGCCGGGTTAAAAGAAAATCCGTTGGCTACAAAACCAAAAAAAAATCAAAAGTATGAAATAAAGAACAAATCGATAGGTAATTTTGGGATATAATATCTACTTGATAGTCGAGGAAATGAAGCTGAAAAAAACACAAAACCTCTCAATTTTTTCGTCCAGCATCGATTTGTACAAAAATTTTACACTTTTGGTTTTTTAAGAGTGAAAACTACCCCTACGTGTAAAAAATTATAAAATAATATTTTAAACTTTAATATTGTCAACGTTTGCTTCTAATTAGCTACATAATGATTGTTTTATGCTTTAAGATATACTATCATAATATTTCAACCCTTAAAACCACCCTTGTTGGAGCTATTAATAAAAAATCACTTACCCCAAAAAAAACTTTCGACTTGCATCGATTTAGATAAAAATTTGGGATTAGGATCATCTCACAGGATAAGATGTAATAAAAAATTACCACCCCCAGATGGGGTGGCAACCACCCCTAAGGTTTTAGCGTACAGCGGCATGATATAGAAAATGATTCTTCGGCTATTCCCTACCTTCTGTGAAAATTTCAAGTAAATCCATGCTGGACGAAAAAATTGCGAGCCAAAATGCTTCATTTCGTCGACTATGAGATTGGAGATCATTATATACTTAGTAACAAATTTAATAATATAATTAAGTGTAATTTCTCTTCTTTCTTTTGATTATTTTTCGTCCATATTTTAGGTTGCATTGAACATTGGTTTGGCAGTATCTTGTCGTCGTGAATAGTTTTGTAAAAGGAGTTTAATTGATAATATAGAAGGTAAGATAACCATGTTAGTAATTAAAATTCTACATTGTAAAACTAATACTGAAAGAACCTTTATCATCATTGGAGAAATAATATTTCTCTCTCAAGGAAATATTTGCATTACGTATAGCAAACATCCTATCGAAGATTATTTGTATATTGCAAAAACGAAAAGTATACTATGTACCTACACAATCTATTAGTATTCACACTTTTATTATTATGGCCTGTGAAATTGCTGAATTTGTTAAATTACTGCATTCCAATAAATACTCCGGGAACAGTTTACGAAGGAGCTCAGATATTTTGTTAGCTGATGGTTGTGGTAGTAGGTATAACCAATTTTAAGAGAGACGGAAGCTGGAAATCAACCAATGCGGGATATGTGAAAAATTCTTTAGAAAACAAGATTCACACAGATTCACATACTGAAAAGGGTTGTAACGAAATTAATATTTCGAAAACTAGTACAAATACTGACAAATTTCAATACTACCACTTATAATATCTGATCACTGTTGATATCCTTTATCATATTAATACATATACGTAATTCTTATAATTTTGTAATTACTATTCGTAAGTAATGAATTCATGACAGCAGTTGTTATGTTATAATATATAATTTATAATAAAAAGGACTTTTGGACTCTTCCTACTCATCCCTGAAAATATCCCTTACCTAACTTGTTACGTAAGTTAGTATTATATGACCGATCTTGCATTTAGATCATTTTCCAGATAAAAATCATATCTTCAAGACATTTTTGAGGTTTGGAAACGTTTGCTGATAATTGATGAGAGCTAGAGCAATATAGTGAATGAAACATTATTTTTTCAAAGGTAATTCATAAACATTATAATTCATAAGAAAGTATGTTATCCTTCCAAAGAATCATTTTTTTAAAAGACTAAGTTTCCAATCTAATAGCTCATAAAATAATACCAAAAATATTACTCTACTTCCCACCAGACTGAAAAAAATGGGAACCTTCTCTCGGTATACCTCCGAGGCTTCTAAAATTTGCAAGCCATAACGGATGCTGAGACTAAAGAAGATGAGGGAATTTTACAATTTATAATTTAGGTCCCATCTACTCAGCTCGGTAAAGTTCCAACGAGAATGTTCCCCTTCGTACTCCAATCAGAGTAAACATGTAGACTTAAATTAAAAATGAATAACCATTTTCAATTTCGTTGCAACACGAAACTACAACCGCATCATATTCTAGTTCAATCAGAGAGTACAGCAAGCACCTCTACCGGTTTCTAAACTTATTAGTCTCTCATCAGGAGGCACATATGCTGCTCTATCTGACCCAACCAGGACAATCTCTGATTGGAGTACGAAGGGAACCATTCTCGTTGGAACTTTACCGCGCTGAGCAGATGGGACGTGAATTATAAATTGTAAAATTCCCTCATCTTCCTTATTCTCAGCATCCTTTATGGATTGCAAATTTTAGAAGCCTCGGAGGTGTAACCAGAGCAGGTTCCCATTGTTTTCATTCTGGTGGGATGTAGAGTAATATTTTTGGTATTATTTTATGTGCTATTAGATTGAAGACTTAGTATTTTGCTAGCAGTTGCCGCTAGAGCATCCCTGCAATTTCGTTTGTCCTGGTTGGGTCAGAGAGAGCAGCATATGTGCCTCCTGATGAGAGGCTAATAAGTTTCGAAACCGGTAAAGGTGCTTGCTGCACTCTCTGATTGAACTAGAATATGATGCGGCTGTAGTTTCGTGTTGCAACTAAATTGAAAATGGTTTTTCATTTTTGAATCATTCTTTCCTTTGGCACTCTTCTTTTCCTTTTTTCGTCTTAATCTTTGCTGTTCAATATTTTACACTTTTGATATCTAAAATAATGGCAATTATCATGGGCATTATAAATTCGAAGCAAAATCTCTATAAAGGGTTGTTTTAAGCTAAACAATATCATTCGCCCAGGGTCAATTTTTTCCGTCGAATTTTTCTCTACTATAATAAACAATGTGAGATATGACAGTTTACTGTCTTTTAGGTATGGTACTTCCAACCTTTTTCTTTCTTCAAACTTCTTAAAAGTACTAACGTGATCAACTTACGAGATTTTCAGATATATGTGTTCACATAATATTAAAAAAGTCTTCTTATCGCTTCTCAATTCATCCTTCATGATTTAACTTCATATTAACATAACCTTTGATCAACATTATTATTAGAGCAGGGATGTCAACTGTGATGCATATGTTTATTTTATCGACTACAAAAACGCATTTGATACAGTAAAACATGATACACTCATAACCACATTAAAAGAAGTAGATTTGGATGATGGAGACTTGGGAATCCTAAATAAATTATATAACAACCAAACTGCCAACATTAAAGTGAATCGCGCAATGACAAAGACACTCTCCATATATAAAGAAGTGAAACAAGGGTGTATTATGTCCCTCGTGTTATTTAATATGTACTCCGAACATAATCTTCTATCAAGCACTGGGAGAACTACAGGAAGGCGTATTGTCAACGGATTGCCTCTAAACAACATTAGATATGTTGACGACCCAGTAGTTTTTGAAAATAGCTTAGACGGTTTGCAAAGAATAATGTCGCGTATATCCGATATAAGTAGAGAACATGGACTTAGTCTCAATACGAAACAAACAAAGTAAATGGTAGTCGGTAGGCGCGAAATATAAAATACATAGCTTTTGGTAAATCAAACAACCAATGGACAGGGTAAACAGCTAGACATACCTTGGTACCAACATAAATAGCCAATGGGACTACTTTACTGAAATAAAACAACGTATAGGAAAAGCAAGATCAGAGTAACGATGAAGTCTCTGTTTAGAAGTCACGATTTACCACTTGGTATCAAAATCTCTATCATCAGATACTATTTTACAAAAAAAAAAACTACTAAGGATATATAACATAGGTTGGAAGGAAGAGCAGGTTCCAAACTATTGGTAGATGGCATCGATAGTAACTACCTATTTTTAAAAAGTGTGACAGAAAAGACAGCAATAGTTACAGAGGAATTACAATTTTAATGTTTAAATAAAAATATAGTGGACAAACAGACACAGCAAAAAATTAAAAACACTTTAGAATAATCTTCTTCTTATTCTTCTTTTTTTTTGTATAGACATGACTCTGTCTGTTTTTTCAATATGCCTCTAGTAAGTTGTCGTTCCATAGTTTTCGTGGTCTTCTCACTGATCGTTTTTCTATTGGGTAACCGTCTCTCGCTGTCCTGACTACCCTATTTATTGTCATTCGGCTTATGAGATCATTCTATTCTATTCTTCTGTTTCTTATCCAGTTATTAATGTTATCCACCTTGCACCTCGTCGTATATCTGTACTTTTAGCTCTGTCCCATAGAGTCTTACCATCGATTTTTCAAGGGGTTTTCATCTCCACTATTTCGAGCAATAATTTTGTCCTCTCTGTGTCTTGTCGTGTTTCAGCCGCGTATGTCAGTCTTGGTCTGATGACTGTTTTGTAAATTCTGCCTTTCATTTCTTTTCCGATATTTTTATTTCTCCATATTGTTTGACTCAGGCAACCTGCGGCTCTGTTTGTTCTATTCACTTGATCTTCCACTTCTGTTTCGAGCTTTCCGTAGGTAGATAGTGTGCCAGTTAGTTCATTAATTAGAATAATCACAGTTTCATAAGCGAAATTCGAAAAAAAAGTGTACAGTGCACAGATACTTAAAGGTGTCGTTGCGGTATAGCGTTTATGCGCAGTAATATAGTCGATGTATGAGAAAGAGAGAGTATTCAAAATAATGAAATAACGAATAATGTCTTCTTCTTATTATTCTTTTGTGTAGGCATGACTCTGTCTGTTTTTCAATGTGCCTCCAGTAGGTTGTCATTCCATCTTTTTCGTGGTCTTCCCACTGATCGTCTTCCTATTAGGGAACCGTCAACTTTGTTGTCATTCCGCTTATGTGGTTCCATTCTACTCTCCTGTTTTTCACTCAGTTATTAATGTTGTACACCTTGCACCTCCGTCGTATATCTGCACTTCTAGCTCTATCCCATAGTGTATTACCAATATTACCATCTTTTCTTCGAAGTGTTTTCATCTTTGCTGTTTCTAGCATTTTTTTGTCCTTTCTGTATCAGGTCATGTTTCTGCCGCGTATGTCATTATTGGTCTGATGACTGTTTTGTAACTTTTGCCTTTCACTTCTTTTCCGATATTTTTATTTCTCCATATTGTTTTCTTCATGCAACCTGCGGCTCTGTTTGCTTTATTCACCTGATCTTCCGCTTCTGTTTCGAGCTTTCCGTAGGTAGATAGTGTGATGCCTAGATATTTAAACTCCATGACTTGTTTTATTATCTGACCCTCCAGCTCTAGTTTACACTTTATTAGATTTAACACTGCCTGGGGTAATTGCGGGGTGGATTGAATAGCTCTGTGGTTACCACAGCAGGTCCCAAGCCCGGATAAAATGTGGAGGGTGATTGGCAAGGTTTGCAACCTACCAACTATAAAAACGAATGCTCCACAAAGAAAAAATGTGAATCCTCGGAACAAATACAGTGGAACCTCGATAAGTCGGATTAATCGGGACCGTGGCCGATCCGGATTATCGAAAATCCAGGTTAGCCGGAGAATCTGGTAAAAATTAATGAAATACGCATTACTTGCAGATAAACTCCACTATAATTGCAAAAACCTTGAAATACATATGCACAGTAGGTACATCTAAATTACGTAGAGTTGTATACAGTATTGTTTATTTATTGGTAGAAAACTCAGTCAAAGTGAAAAAATGTTTGTTTTGTCTGGTGAAAATCGGTCCGGGTTAGCCGGACTTCCGGGTTATCAGAGACCGACTTATCGGGGTTCCACTGTGATGTAAAACTAATTATTTCATTTTGAATACTTTCTCTCTCATACACCGACTAGAATACTGCGCATAGACGCCATCCCCCACTGGCACCTTTAGAATCTGTGCACTGTAGGTTTACGTACATAGAGTTTATAGATCTTTTTAAAGCTTTTGAAAAAATCCAAGAAAATAGATACCTATCAATAATAAAATTATAAGAACAATGAAAAACAAGAAATTAACCACAATCGTAAAATCAGTCAGAAAAGATAATCAGAAGCATTTTTAATGAAACAAGGTCAGATAGTGGAGTCAATGAAGGTTTTCACCTCCGATTTCGTTGAACCTCCATCGATTTTCATGAAAATTGGTAAGTATGTAGAGGATACCTCAAGAAACAAAGGTGACATGGTGCCAACTTGCGCTTTTACCCTGAGGGGGGGATCCCACCCTTTCTCGCGGGTGGAAATTATTTTATTAAAAATAATACCACTAATCGATAGAGGGACAAATTATAATTAAAATTTTTTATATAAAGTTATTCCAATAAATCAATAGTTTTTGAGTTATTAAAGATCAAAAGTTTTGATTTTTCCTGAAAAAATCCATGTTTTAAAGAAGTTTTTCATAAATAACTCAAAAACAATAAGTTTCTTCAAAAAAGTTGTTATTACCAAAATCGAACATAATATAAAAATAAATGAGCTCCTTATTGAAAAATTCTTTATTACATATACAAAGTGAGTTATATGCAATTGAATGTATATTTTTTTCCGCGAGTACTCAAATCTTAGTATTCAAGCTTGAATAACAGGAAAGCGATGCACTTTGTTAAATATAGAGACTAAACTTTTAATAAAGTACTTAAAGGTAACTATCAAAAAGCAATATAAGAAGTCGATAGCATCAAAATTAAGCAAGTTATGATGGAAATAAAAGGACCCTTTCAGATTTTTTAGGGAAGAATGAAAAATGAAACATACGTCATTTCCACAAAAATTAAAATTTATAGTAACCCATTAAAAACTTTATTTATTTTAACATGAGTAATAACTTCAATAATTTTGACCGGTTTAGATGCATATTTTTGAAAAAAAAAATTCGATTAAAAAAATTAGAACTGTTCAAATTTTCGTGAATTTCATTTTCTTTTGATAATAACTCCAAAAATACTCGATATACTTAAAAAATAGTATAGAACAAAATTTTAGTTTTAACTTTATTTAAGCTTTTTCTTTTTTTAATATTTTTTTACGACAAAAAATAACCGAGATAGAAACATTTAAAACCTAAATTTTACTGCGAGAACCATATAAGCGGGGCGCTTTCACCTTGTATTTAAAAAAAAATAAAGGATTTAGAAAATTATGTTTAATAGAGTGTTATAGACCTTTTACTCAGCTTTGTAATGGTTTTTGGATAAATCTCATATTTCAAAAATTAACGGAGTTATTTAAAAAAAACCCAATAACATTTTCTTTGAAAAAATTTTATAGCGGAGATTTTGTATGCATACAGGTTGTGGGAAGTCCAATTAGTCGTTTATTGTAGGAGATAGGAAAAAAGTTTATTTAGGTGAGATTGGGGCATAGATAATATCAGAATTTAAATACATTTCCAAATATACAGGGCCACCCATATTGACAGGGTGAAACAAAATTATCTTTTGTTTAATGGAACACCCTGTATATTTTTACATTTTTGGATTCTCCTCTGTTTTATTTCTTAAAATATCAAGTTTTGTGATGTTATACGAAGTAGTTTAAAAGATAATTACGTTTTTTTTTTCAAATTTCATAGCAATATTCACCCCCTGTATAATTGTAGTGATTTGACATCAGAAAATCAATTTATGTTCAGGTGATTTTTAATATAGTCTATTATTGTTAAAAATTATTAATCTAGCAAAACGTTTAATTTTAACTAATACAGGGTTGGTCGAAACTGAATGAGTGTTTTCTCAAAGTTTGAGAGTATGAGTTTTCTCAAACGGAGCTGCCTGTAATGTCTGTAATGAGCATTGTAATGAAATGATATTGTATGGCACTTTATTATTTCCCACCCTGCCAGTGAGAACTGAATTCATTTTTGAAATCCCTAACTTTATGTCTTTAATTATTTTAAATATTGTAAACGATTAAAAAAATATCAAATTAAATTGAAATGAATAACCAGTGTATATCTTCCACATTGACTTCCTATTTAACGTAGCCTGTACCATAACATTGCACAGATTATTATCCCTGTATAGCAACGATATACCATGAATGTGACTTCATACTTGAGAAATGTCCTATATCCAGTCTCACAAAAAAAAGGGATTCCTCAAACATAATATATATGCAGACAAAATCAGTCAAAGTGATTTGCGATATCTAATTAAAGGCCGTACCAAGTTGGTTTTGTTGAATATAGCATGAAAGCACGACGATACTTTAGTGATAAGCGTATTTTTCGTAGTAGCTATAGTATGTTATTTTATATTATGTATTACCTATATTAAATTAGTTTTAGTATGTTTCGTTTACCTAAAAAAATGTAAAATAAACAAAAATTCTGTTTTTCTTGTAGTTGTTTTTTCGTATAGATATTGTTTTATATTGTAGTAAATTGAATTTAGTTTTAGTATGTTCCGTTTGTTTGTAGAATTATATTTAATTAGATTTGCTTTAATTACTAAAATAAATAAATTTTCAATTATATTTTATGTATTTATGGAAAAGGAAACCTAGCATTAGCGGCCACATTTCTATAACGGCCAATTGTTTTCTATTTTTAGTGGCCGTTATTGTCAGGTTTTACTGTACCAATAATATTTTATTAAATTATGAAATATTATTTAAATAAAAAATTTATAAACTTGATAAAAGAAAGTTTGCTTAGAATTTACTCCTCTATCTAATTCTGGGGTTATTTTTAATAAAATAGTGTTCGCCCATGAGAAGGGGTAACATGCACCCCCAGGATAAAAGAGCAAGTTGGTACCACATCATTTTTATTTCTTGAGGTATCCTCTAACTACTTACCAATTTTCATGAAAATTGATGGAGGTTCAACGAAATCAGGGGTGAAAACCTTCAGTGACTGCCTTTTTGGGAATATAAAAGAATAATTTTTTTCGTGATTGTCGATTTGCTAATTTTCTGATTTTTGGTTGCTATAAAGTTTGAAAAATTAATAAAAATTATAAATCATGCACATAAATGTAAAAAACTATTTATTTTACTTAATTAAACGAGATTCGAGTTTGGCAAGCGAGGCGAGAGGTCGTGTGGCGGGTGTATTGGCGATAAGGTAATTTCGAATTCGAAACCTATCACAATAAAAACACCGGTTTTTTAAAAGACCTATCGTTATCGATAATCGTTAAACTAAAAAGCGTTCTTGTGCGAAATAAAAATAAACTTCTAAGTGTATAATAATAATATTTATATTAGTGCTGAGGTTAACATTTAATTTAAAATGGCCAGTGGCGGAACAGGAACAATCCGAAAGGAAACCTATAGAAAGAATGAAGAACTATCTGATAGTGGCGACGAAGAATCTAAGAAGAAAAAATATAAAGAAGATAAATTATATTTTGAAAAGAGTAACCTGACGAGACGAACACCGAATAAAAGCAACGACACAAATGAAGAGATGATAAAAATGATGCGGGAAGTTATGTGGAAAAATGATGAAATGATGGCAGAAATAAGAACCATACGGAAAGACCAAAAAGAAACGATGGAATATATTAAGGAGCTGAAAGAAAAAAACGAAAAATTGGAAGAAGGTTTAAAAATGGCAAACAATAGAATAGAACAATTGGAAAAAGATAGACGGAGAAATAATATAGTATTAAAAGGCCTAACACTAGATGCTACCGACGGAAAGCCTGTAAAGGAGTCAGTAGAACACTTCATAGGAAGAAATCTGAAATTAGAGGTCAGACTGAGAGGAGCGGTGAAGATCGGCGACCAAATCTTTGTAGCAGAAATGGAAAACCTAACGGATAAGATGAGTGTACTAAAAAACAAAGGAAAACTGAAAAATCTACAGGGACAAAAGGTGTATATAGAATCAGATTTAACAAGAAAGGAAAGGGAAATACAAGCAAAAATTAGGAAAATGGCAAAAGAAGAAAAAGACAAAGGTAATACTACGAAGATAGGATATATGAAACTGGAGATTAATGGAAAGGAGTGGAAATGGGACCATAATAAAGAGAAACTTATACCTACTAACTCACAGAAATATCGGGGAAGGGACTTCAAAAAACTAAAAGAAAATAATGAGACCGGACCCACAACAATGACAACCAAGGCAATGAATGGGAAAAGCGATAGGGAAAAAGATGATGCAAAGGTAAACAAGGATGAAAATAGGAAAAAGGGGAAAGCTAGATTGCAGAAAAAAGGAGAGATAAAAATGGGAACATGGAATGTGAGAAGCATCAATGGAAAAGAGGAAGAACTGGTAGAAGATATGATAAGACAAAAAATAGAAATACTAGGAATAACAGAAACGAAGATGAAAGGAAAAGGTCTTAAGAAAATACACAAAGGATATTGGTTACTTTGGGTAGGAGCGGATACAAAAGAGAGAGCAAAAGAAGGAGTCGGGATAATAATTGCACCGAATAGACTACAACACGTTATAGAAGAAACATATGTTAACCAGAGAATATTATCGGTGAAAATTAAACTGATGGACGAAGAAATATGGACAATAATAACAGCCTACGGAGTAAATGAAGATGCAAGAAAGGAAGAGAAAGATAAATTTTTCGAGGAGCTCCAAATGCAAATTGATAATGGGGAAGAAAACATAATTGTAATGGGAGATCTAAACGGTAGAGTCGGAAACAACAACAGCGGAATAGAGGAGTGCATGGGAAAAGAAGGAGAAGAAATGCTAAACAGAAATGGTGAAAGAATAATAGAAATATGTATGGAGAATAAACTAGTTATAACAAATACAAAATTTAAACATAAAGAAGTACACAAATACACGAGAGTACAAGACAGCAGAAACGAAAAATCAATCATAGATTACTTTTTGGTAAGCAGCAACAAATGGAAAAGAGTACAGGATACGAAAGTGAAAAGAGGCTCGGAGATTGGCAGTGACCACCATCTAGTAATAATGAGAATGAGAACAACAGAGGAAAAAGAAGAAAAGAGAAGAAAGGTAGTAAATGAAAAAATAAAAAGTTACAAATTAAAAGAGGAAATATATAAGAAGAAATTCCAAGAAAAATTAGATAATACTTTGAAAGGTAGGGCAAAAAATACAAATATAGAAAAAAAATGGGAATATCTAAAAACCAGCATAATCAAAGCAGCTGAGGAAACTTGCGGGAAAGCAAAAATAGCAAACACTAACATGAGGAGAACAGAATGGTGGACGGAAGAAATACGAGAGAAAATAAAGAACAAAAAAGACAAATGGAAAAGATACCTAAGCACAAAACACCCGGAAGATTACGAAGCATATAAAGAAAAAAGGAAAGAGGTTAAAATAGCGGTGAAAGCAGGAAAGGAAAGGTCATGGGAGATATTTGGACAAAAAATGACAAAAAATTATAGGGAAAACCAAAAACTCTTCTACGGCGCATTAAAACAACTCAGACAAAAGAAAGAGCACACGATGCCGAATATAAAAGACAAGAATGGAAACGTACTAACAGAAGAAAAACAAATAATGGAAAGATGGAGAGAACATTTCAAAGAGCTAACTCATGTAGACAAGGACAACATAGGGGAGATACAAGAAAGGAATGAAGAACAACAAGTGGAATCCATAACAAGAGAGGAATTAGAGAAAGCAATAGAAAGAGTAAAACTGGGCAAAGCACCAGGCAAGGATCATATCACCCCGGAAATGATAAAATTCATGGGGACAGAGGGAATGGATAGCATGAAAGAACTAATGAATGATATCATAAATAGAGCAGAATTACCAAAGGACTGGAAGAAAGACATTATATTACCAATACACAAAAAGGGAGACAAGAGAAACTGTAATAATTACCGAGGTATCACCATATCAAGTATCCCTGGGAAGGTATTAGCAAGAATACTAGAGACAAGAATAAAAACACAAATAGAAACAACTATGGAAGACACACAGTGTGGATTCAGGAAGGACAGAAGCACGCAAGACCTAATATTCACATTAAGACAAGTAAGTGAGAAGGTAATCAAGAAAAATAGAGAGATACATATGTGCTTCATTGACCTGGAAAAGGCGTTTGACAGAATCCGAAGAAAGGACGTTTGGAAGACACTAACAGAAAGGGGAGTCGACAGACACATAATAGAAGTAATAAAGGATATGTACAAAAATAATACAAATACAGTAAGAACCAATAACGAGGAATCCAGAGAATTTTCTACAAGTCAAGGCGTCAAACAGGGATGCGTGCTGAGTCCACTGCTATTCTCAGTGGTACTGGATGAAGCGATAAAGAAAGCCAAGAGAAGAATGAGAAAACTAACATTAGGATACTGGCAAATGAAACAGACTCAACTATCGGAGCTACTATTTGCAGACGACATGGTATTGATAGCAGAAAACAGAGAAGACTTACAGAACAATCTTGAAATCCTAGAAGAAGAACTATCAAACATAAATATGAAAATTAATACAGAGAAAACAAAAACAATGATAATTTCAAATACGAGGAAGACACACGCAATAGAATTAGACGGGAAACAACTAGAGCAAGTGGAATATTTTAAATACCTAGGAGTAATAATCGAATCAAATGGTAAACAAGACATGGAAATAAACGAGAGAATGGGACGAACAGGAAGCTTATTTAACACTATGAAAACAACATTTTTTGGGAAAAAAGGGATACCGGAAAAAGTAAAAACGGCAGTCGTTAAATCAGTAGTTAGACCAACAATCATGTATAGCAGCGAGACATGGACATTGACGGGGAGACAAAAATCCAGAGTCAATGCGATGGAAATGAGGTTCCTGAGGAAAATAGCAAACAGAAAAAGGACAGACAAAATACGAAACGAAACAATTAGACAAAACCTAAAACTAGAACCAATCAATGAAAAAATAGTAGAAGGACAACTTAGATGGTTCGGGCACGTGTGTAGAATGTCGAACGAGAGGCTAACAAAACGAGTGTTCGAAACGAGAGTGCAGGGGAAAAACAAAAGAGGGAGACCAAGAGTTATGTGGGTAGATGAAATCAGGAAAGAAGTCGAGAAGAAGGGATTGACATTGGAAAGTGCAAGAAACCTAGCGCAAGATCGGAAAGCATGGAGACTACAATGCCAAACTCAACTCCACCAGCCTTACACCTAAAGGTAGAAAGGCTTAGGACTAAGTAAGTAAGTAAACGAGATTGCTTGAGCCAGAATGCTGAAATCTGCATTTTTATCATTAAAAACAAAGGTGGATATCACCCCTAAAATACAGAAAGCGCAACTTGGTGCCATATCACTTTTGTTTTTCGAGGTATCCTCTAACTAATCAACAATTTTCATGAAAATCGGTGAAGGTTCAAAGAAATCGTGGGTGAAAACATTCAGTGACTACACTTTCAGAAATATAGAAGAATAAGGTTTTCGTGATTTTCGACTTTTTAATTTTCGGATTTTTGGTTGCTATAAGGTTTGAAAAATTAAAAAAAAAATGTAGTTCATGCACATAAATATAAAAAAAAATATTTTATTTTTCTTACTTAAACGAGATTACTTGCGCCATAATGCGGAAATCTGCATTTTTTACAATTTAAAAAGTAGGGGTGTATTGTACCCCGAAAATGCAAAAGCGCAAGTTGATGCTATATAACTTTTATTGCCTGAGGTATCCTCTAACTACTTACCGATTTTCATGAAAATCGATGAAGGTTCAACGAAATAGGAAGTGGAAACTTACAGTGACTGCACTTTCAGAAATCTAAAAAATAATTTTTAATAAAGGGGTGTATTTCACCCCTAAAATGCAAAAAACGCAAGTTGGCACTATGTCACCTTTGTTCCTTGAGGTATTCTTTAACCACTCACCAATTTTTATGGAAATCGATGGAGGTTCAACGAAATCTGAGGTAATAACTCATATCCACCTTCATTGACTCCACTAAGAGACTAGGGAGAGCTTTAATCTCAACGTTGCTTTCATAATACGTATTGATGTAATAATAGAGAAACGAACGTCCAAAACAAGAAAAGACATTTTCTGTACAGAGATTTTAGAAGGGGCATTTTCCGACGATACAGTTATACTAGCAGAGAACAAGAAGCAATTACAGAAAAGCTGAATGTATGGAATGAGATTTTAAACGAATATGTAATGATAATAGACACAAATAAAACAAAAATTATGATAGTAGCAGACCAACAGGAGTAGTTAGGTATAAAAATAGAAGAAATGCAAATAAAACAAGTAAGAAACTATCAATATTTAGGAGTGGAGATAGAATGAAATGGAAAAGAGGGTCTAAGATAGGATACTAAATGAAATGAATAAAAAATTTAAAAGCAAGAAATAAGTTACTTGATTTTCAATAAATAAATCTGTATTTTTAATGTGAATGATGGATATTAATAGAAAGTCAATAAAGCAATATGCAAGCTGTAAAAATGAAGTGTCATAGAAGAGTCAGAGGCGTAAATAATGTGGACAAAATATTACCTATGCGTATATAATATGGACCTACAGATGGAATTAACACTAGAATTTGTTGAAAATCGATTTAAGTCCACATAAGATGAGTGTTCCGTTTCCTTATAATTCCGTATAATAATAGTGGGGTCATTTACAAATAATTAAAGATACAAGACCAATAAAGTAAAGGGTACGCAAAAATATAAAATGGGACAAAAGGAGCAAGTCCGTCACAAACATGGAATAAAAAGCCCACAAGTAACTTAGAAACGAGAAGAAAAACATACATATAGCAAGAGATAGACTTTCGCAAGAGATAAGGAAAAATGGGTAAAAATTGTACAGGATTAGTGAAAATTATAATGTATTTTATTTGTAAAATTGTAATGTATTGCGCAATTGCGCTACACCACTTATTGATAATGGAAATTATCATTATATTTTAATTAACCAAGCTTTTGTTGGAAATCGTCCACATAATTTTATCAGCTTTTGAATTCCTGTTTACTTAACTCCTGAAACCTAAGATACTAACTTAAACTAAATTGTTCAAATGCAATAAAGTCCACACCTGTATCTAATAACAGCAAGAGATTTAATTAGCGTTCGTTGCGCGTCGGCATCCATCATTCCGGTAGCGGGCCAGGGGCTAAGGGAAAGAGGGTCTCGATTGCCACAATCAACCACCTCACAGATCCAATCATTTCGACGCACATCCTGAATACCGAACATGCTTAGGTGTTTGTATCTTCCGTGAAAAACTCGACGAAATTGAGATATTTTGCTTTTCTGCCACATACGAATTTCGACAGCCAAGTGGGGCAGTCAGTAGGATTGCTACGGTGCCTTTCAATTCGTCAATTTGTTGGATTTTTTAAATTCAATTGAAATGTAGTATTGCGACTAGAATTACTTGCATTTGTATATGTTTTATTTTTTTCTAATAAAACGACGCTACAACAGTTTCATCTAAGGTTTTAAACACTGCAAAATTTTTTAATACATTGAAAACTTATAAATGTTTACTTGTACAATCCAAGTCGACATTCGTTAGACCAACCATAGAGTTAAATTCTGGCAAGTACATCTGTGGCTACATTATGATATCACAAAAAAATACTGGATCATTTGTAAAATGTATATTTAAAAGACCCCAGTAAGGGTTACATTACATCAACAAAACGTTTTTGGATTAACAGATAATCCATCCTCAGTGTTGAAAGCCCTAAACTAATAAGAATAAGCTAATTAATAAAGGAAAATGTTGTTAATAGTTGACTAAAGTTAAGAATTGCCAGAGGTCATACGTACAATAGCATGTATGCTATTATGTAACCACCAAAATGTTATGGGTAAAAACCCTTTAAATGTTACAAGATCTTAAATGGTACTACATATTGTTAAAAATAATATCGGATGTTGCAAATATTCCTGTATATTATCTAGGGTAACACAGGACTCACGTGGAGGAACCCACGTGGAAGTATTGTGAAAGGGATGAACCTCACATATTGAGAGTTGAATGTAAACTAAAGGTAAAGGAACTTTAGTTATTTAAAGTCAACATCCAATATTATTATCAACAATATGTAGTACCATTTAAGGTCTTGTAAGATTTAAAGGGTTTTTACCCATAACATTTTGGTGGTTACATAATAGCATACATGCTATTGTAAGTATGACCTCTGACAATTCTTAACCTTGGTCAACTTTTTACAAAATGTTCCTTTGTTAATTAGGTTATACTTATTATTTTAGGACGGTTAACAGTGATGATGTATTATTTTTTAATCCAAAAACGTTTTGTTAACGTAATGTAACCCTTATAAATATACCTTTTACAAAGGATCCAGTATTTTTTGTGATTTATGGTATACAGCCAGCTACAGGAATTTCATTTTCCTCTTGGATTATTATAATATCGCACCTTCGCGCAAAGAGTGTCATAACTAAAAAATTTTCAAATCGGTTTTATTGCACCAACAGTTTAATAAAACTATAAACTCCTATCTCACAAAGTGTCACGTCTATGGGTCAAGTAGTTATCGTTAGATGACACTAGTGTCATTATACGATTATCCAAAATCAACGACGCAACGAACACAAACAGTTTCACATATCGACTTCTACAAAGAATTTGTCCATCTAAGATGTGTATAAAGCGTCATTTGTCGAGTTAAGACAGTATATATGTGATAACTTTATTCAAAACAAGTGTATGTGCTCAAGAAAAGTGACACATTTATGACTTATTTATCTTTCTTTTTACAGTATTTTGTGTTTAATGTTGTTACTTGTATTTAGAGTTACATCATTACAGGGCCCCCGCAAGGCTGATTGGCGCCCGCGTGCGGGACATATTTTGGCGCCCTTTATATCTACTATACATATTAAACTAATAAATATTTTTGAAAAATTTAAACCCAGAATGAAAGACTACATTATTACTGAGGCCTAAATTCCCTGAAAACTTCTATAATGTTTATTTTAGTAAGTTGCAGGGGTGAAAATAAAAGAGAAAATTTAGTGTGATTTTTAATAATTGCAAATATTTAATTCAAAAGAAATAATATTTTGTCATTTCAAAGTTTTGAAACAAATTTTATACAGGGTGTATACATAATTGGGAACCATATGGGAGACTGTTTTATTATTAATTTTACGAGAAAAAGTTATTCCTCATAAAAAGTTCTGCATTGTCTAGAATGCAACCATCAAATATCAAATTTTATGAATTTATACGAGGTATGTCAAAAAATAAGAATTTCGGTCAAGAGCAAAGTACGTTTAGGTTTCACAATATTGAAAAGTTATTATGAAAAGTTGTTCAGCATTAAAAACTATGTTTCTATATGTAATAACATCCTTCTAGTTGAAATATATTGTGATCTAGAAAGGCACTTTACTTTTGATCGAAACTCATATTATTTTACATATATCTCATATAAAAGTGAAAAAATTTGATGGTTGCATCTTAGATTTTAGACCATGCAAAGCTTTTTAGAAAGAACTTTTTACCGTACATTAATTGTACTTCTCAACAACGCCTTTTTCATTTATTAGAGATAATGTGATGTCTTTTATTTTTAATAATTAGCCCTTTTCAGTTATTACAATGTATTATATTGTGATAGCTCTTTTGTTATTATTAATTAATTAATCAATAACAATACAAGAGTTATCGCATTATTCGTAATAAATAAAAAGGGCTTTGGGTATCTGTAATTTGAGAAAAACAATTATAATAAAAGGATGTTTTTGCATATTAAAATATAGTTTCTAATTAATTCCAAATAACTTTTCATAATAATAATTTTCGATATTGTGAAATATAAGTTACCTACTCATATTTTTGATACTCATAAGTTGACACAATTTTATATTTGGTTGCATTTTAGTTTTTAGACTAAGACTATGCAAATGGTTGCATTTAGACTATGCAAATCACTTTATGAAGAATATATTTTTTCGTAAAATTAATAATAAAAAAGTTTCCCATATGCTTCCAAGTTACCCAGATGCAATGTCTTAATTATTTTCTTTTTTTTTCAAAATAAATTGTAAATTGTGTATTTTATTAGAGAAAACCCGATTATAACTATTTAAAATAAATGATTATTATTCTATGCAATGATTATGATACTTACCATTTTCACAATTAATTTAATTTAATTTCCACACCACTTAAAATAACAACAAATAAAAAAGATTGTCCAATATTTTTTACACGCAGACAAAAGTTTAAAATCAGGGCAGAACAAACCCAACGGATTTTGCAAAAACAGTCGTGGGTAATAATTATTAACACCAATATACATAAAATAAAATTTTATACCTTTTACTGCAGGAAACCACCTGTTCACCAGTAACTCAAGTATACTCAAGTCAAATACATAATCATAATTCATAGCGTATTTGTTTACTTAAGGGTAATTATTATAAATTCGAGTATTTAAAAGATTCACTTTATACCAGTAAAACTGCTTGATCCAGCAAGTTGTGTTTTTGTTGCAGTAAAACTGCTAAGTTGCGTTTTATGGGTGTTAATTTATGTTTCCACTTGTCAAGGAGTGTGATTTGATGTTTATTTGACAATTTTGAGTGTCGCTTTAGTTTACAACATAAAATCGATTGGATGGTATGTCAAGCGTAATTCAATCTACTTCAAAGAAAAAAATTAAACAACAAAATGTAATATATTTTTGACGGAGTAAGTTTAACATTTCAGAACGGGAATAATTATTTTTGAGATTTCTCTAGCTTTTCATGAAATAATTAAAATTGTACATAAAAAATTATTATCTCATTTAAAATAATAAATATTTCATATTTACCAAACCAAGGAACAAGGTAGTTGCTAACTTCAAAACAACAAAAGGATTACTACAGGGATGCCCAACGTCACCGACTCTATTTAAAATATTTTTAGAACACGCACTAAAAACTTGGAAGACAAAGTGTAGGGGTATGGGAATACCGATAAGGGACGATTATCTCTACACATTGTGTTTCGCAGACGATCAGGTGGTGATGGCTCAAGATGAAGAGGATATCAGTTACATGGTAAGAAAACTAAAAGAGGAATACAAAAAGGTGGGCCTGGAAATAAATATGAAGAAAACGGAATACTTAGTAATATCGGAAGAAGACGTAAAAAACTTAGAAGTAGAAGAACAAGTTGAAATAAAAGGAACGAAGAATTTTAAATATTTGGGCTTTATAATGTCGAAAATCGGAACAACAGAAGCAGAAATAAAAAGTAGATTGAGACAAACAAGATCTTGCATCAGACAACTCCATAATGTAATCTGGAATAAAAACATCAAGGGAAAAACAAAAACAATGATATACCAAACAATAGTAAGAAGCATCATGACATATGCCGCAGAAATTTGGGTCATAAACAAAAAAACCCAAAAAAGCGTTCTGGCAACCGAAATGGAATACTGGAGAAGATGCTGTGGTCTCACCAGAACAGACAGAATAACAAATGAGGAGATAAGGAGAAGAATGCAAGTGGAAAAAGATGCCCTGCAATATATAGACGAGAGAAGACTGAAATGGTACTGCCACGTACGCAGAGCAGAAAACACTTGGATAAACAAGGTTGCAGAATGGAGCCCAAGAGGAACGAGAAGAAGAGGACGACCTAGAAGATCTTGGAAAAATGAAGTCGATGAAGCCATGTCTAAGAAAGGATTGGAAGACGGAGACTGGGAAGATCGAAAAAAATGGAAGTCCTGGCTGACGGAAGGGAAACGGCATTAGCTGTAGACAACCCTTTATATATATATATATATATTTATATATATATTTATATATATATATATATATATATATATATATATATATATATATATATATATATATATTTACCAAACCTTCGGTTTGGCGACCCTTCGGGGTTACGCCCGCGTGCGCCGCACGTGTTGCACGCCCGGTTACGGGGACCCTGCATCATTAAAAAGTATAAGTCTGTTAACCAGATAATAATAATGATATTATATACTGTACTGCAAATGTCACTTTTGATAAATAAGATTTCGTAAATTTTTCCTTATTTTATCTGTTAAGTGACATAATTCAAACACTTTTTTATTTTTATTATTAATATTTTTAATATATTTAATACGCTATTTTATAGAGCTTCAAAAACCATTGTAACTGACTAAAATAATTATTATTCTAATTTTAATAGTTTTTGACTTAAACCAGAAAATGTTGTAGGACAAACTTTAAACGTCGTTTTCTCGAAACTTTCCTTTTTTGACTTACGACACTCTTTGAGCGGAGGTGCGATATCAGTAGCGCACACTTACTTGTTATCTAAGCCAGGAAGTTACAAGAACTTTATTTTACTAGTTACTTTACCTGCTATTTTGAGATTTACAAATAGTGTAGAAACTTCGGTAGAAGTGCTATAATGAAAAATAGTTATTTTTCTACAACCACTATTCAAAGTGCACTTTTCTGCACGGTTTTATGTTAGCAAACTTGATATTTTCTCACAGTATAAGATATTTGACATTAGTGTGCAGAAAAGTGACGTTTCTGTGCCGCAAAGTGACGTTTCTGTGCCGCAAAGTTCTTTTCTGCACAGTTGACTACCTCATTCTGAGTAACGTTATATTCTGTTTACATCCGTGGACTACCGCATTCTGAGTAACGTTATATTCTGTTTACATCCGTGGTTAAACTTTAGACAAATATATAACCTATAAGACAATTATTATATTTAACTATAGCATAGAAACTAAATTATGGATGTTACAACTGTTTTATTTTACAATTTTATTCTTATTAAACATTTTATAATTATCAAATAACCAATAAGGATTTAGCAACTTGTGCAAGAGACGTCGAATGAAGTAGGTTTTGTGTAAATCCGTGACTGCATAAGTATAATGTCAATAATGTGTAATAATTGTTTAAATTTAAACAAATTAAGGCAGTGCATTAATTTTTTAACTGATTTCTGTGCAATTTATTTAGGTATAAGGAATTTAAATTGATTAGTAGGTATTAATTAAATACAGTTTAAAATTTATCACATAGGTACCTATTATAATTAATCGTCGTTTGGAAATTGTGATTTTTATTTTTAGGAAAAACTGTGCTTGTAGAAAAAGTATAGTGTGAAACACGTGCAGAAAGGTACTAATTTCTCACGAGTTTGAAAAGTTGCGGTACGAGCGCAAGCGAGTGCCGCAACTTTTCAAACTCGTGAGAAATTAGTACCTTTCTGCACTTGTTGCACAATATACTATTTCCTAACTAGTGCGGAAAGTGATACTTTCACGCACGAGACTGCCGTTGACCCGAACGACGCGATAGCGGAGTTCGGGCAAGCAGTCGAGTAAGGGGAAGACACTTTCCGCATGAGTTAGGAACAATATTTTTTCTAAAACCGTACCTACGTTTGGAAAAAGTCACAAAAAATAGAGTTATATCAATTTTTATTTAGAAGTGAAAATACACAAATTAATTCTTTGACAAGGTTGTCAAAACCAAACTTTCAATATATTGGGTATTACCACGACGACGATATTGGTTTCCATGAAAACCATTGTAATTGTCTACTGATCTGACTTTTAAATATCATGTCAAAATAATTTTATTTATCAGTAGTAATTGCATAAGAGCTCTAAAATTCTATATTAATTTTAGAGATTGAGTGCAATTTGTTGCGATTATTTCATGAATAGAACTGTTCAAAACCAAAATTTTATTGTAATTTATTTATGTAAGTACAAATTAGTACAATTAAACACACAGTTGTTATAAATATTTGACGGTTGAAAGTCATCACTTTTATAATTTTTAAAACATTAATTGTCATTAATGTCACTGAATGTATTTTTTCATAGCAACGAAGGGCATCTGACGTAATATACTTGACGACGGTAAATTATCAAAAATTATCAGGTATAATATCACAAGAGAGTGAGAATAAATTAAAAATAATGCGACAGTTTTTCGAAAATTTGTTGTCTGGTAATAGACACAAGAGCCCGCAGGGCTCGAGTGGCTATTGCCCAATGACAACAAATTTGAGTAAAAATGAAGCATTATTTTCTTATTTATTCTTACTGTCGTGTGATATTCGTAAAATTATTTTTTAATACGTATATTATGGATATTTTCTTAAATGTGACAGTTGTCAAAACTAGGAAACTGGTTGCCATTAAAGAGAAACAATCTACTTAAAAAAATTCTATCTGTAATTTTCTACAGTAGATAATCCTCAGTATAATTTTAATCTGATTGTACAGAATTAAACACGTGATCAAATATCTTACTATACGATTGGAAATTAAAATCATCAAAAAATAATCAGTAGTAATTGCACAAGTGCTCTAAAATTATTGAATTTTTCCCGAGTGTCACTTTGACAGTTTTAATTTCACGAGTCGAAGGCGAGTGAAATTATTTCAAAATGTCACGAGGGCAAAAATTCTATAATAATTTTAGAGATCGAGAGCAATTTGTTGCGATTATTTCATGAATAAAACTGTTCAAAACCAAAATTTAATTGTAATTTATTTATGTAAGTGTACAAATTAGTACAATTAAACACACAGTTGTTATAAATATTTCACGGTTGAAAGTCATCACTTTTATAATTTTTAAAACATTAATTGTCATTAATGTCACTGAATGTATTTTTTTGTAGCAACGAAGGGCATCTGACGTAATATACTTGACGACGGGAAATTATCAAAAATTATCGATTTAATTTAGATTTCTCTAGCTTTCTATTGGTCAGAATCTCCTATGAATGAAATAATCAGTTTAATTTTTATTTCTGTAGCTTTCTATTGGTCAGAATATCCTATGAATTAAATAATCGCGCTAATTTCATTAAAACATGAACAAAATAAGATAAATTTGAAATAAATTAGTAAATAATATCTAAATATTAGTTTTTTCTAAGAGCGTGCAAAAATGTTTACTTTCGCCCACGCATTTTAGTTTAGAAAGTTTCACTTTTCCGCACGCGTGTTACTTTTCCGCACGCGGCTTTTACTTTTCCGCACGCGTGTTAATTTATATATGTTAATATGGCCTTAAAGTAATTAAAATACATGCAATAAACTTATATTTAGATATTATTTACTAATTTATTTCAAATATATCTTATTGTGTTCCTGTTTTAATGAAATTAACGCGACGTGAATAATTCGATGAATCAAAATTATTTTGACATAATATTCGAAAGTCAAATCGGTAGACAATAACAGTCGTCTTAAGTCATCGTCATGGAAACCAAGATCGTCGTCATGCTAACTAATTATATTGAAAGTTTGGTTTTGACAACCTTGTCAAAAAATTAATTTGTGTATGTATTTTCATATTAATTAAATTAATTGATTAAGGTTTGGTAATTTTTTAAAGACTCTTAGAAAAAATATTGTTCCTAACTCTTGCAGAAAGTCTCTTTTCCGCACTCGACTGCTTGCCGAACTCCCGCTTCGCGTCGTTCAGCAAACTGCAGTCGCGTGCGGAAAAGAATGACTTTCTACACTTGTTAGGAAAATAACTATATTGCACGTATTATAATATATTATAATGCCATTTTACAAGGTATTTTACTTTCCCACACGCCGTGCGGGAAAATGCAACTTTCGGAAACGAAATTCGTGCGTGAAAGTGGCTCTTTTAGCACAGCCATAGAAAATAGCTATTTGTATAACAAGGGAGGAAAGTGCTACTTTTCCTCCCGAGAATGAAGTTTACTGTCCGACGCGTAGCGGAGGGCAGTAATCATTCAAGGGAGGAAAAGGCACTTTACTCCCATGTTATACATATGGTTTTTCCACCTTTCTCAAATAACAAGTTATTTTTTCATTTTTACTTCATTTATTTATGTAACTAACCAACAAAATTTATTAGAATTAAATCTAACAAGTAGGTACAATATAACTGTCAACTGTCAAATATAAGTCAAATTATTAATGTAAACAATGTTAAATCAAAATAACAATTTACTGTTTTTTACCATTCTTCAAAATACATAGTGTTTTTAAATAAACGTTAAAATGTATAGATACGTACGTAATACAAAATACATATTGTACAGGGCGTCAATAAGTTATATTTCATGAATGAAATACCATGACGTCACTTTTACTTTTCCTCCCTAGGGAGGAAAAATATTTTCCTCCCAGGAAGGAAAAGTACAACTTTGCTCCCTACAATCAGGTCCGGAAAATTATACTTTCGGTGGAGGTGGGTGGAAAAAAATATTGCTCTATTATATCGGTTATTCTACGATGTATTGTATTGCTGTATTTTAGAATGTTATTTCTACGGCGTTATATAAATTTGATGAACTTAGCCAGTTATGGACTATTGAAAGGAATATAATATAGAGTGTGTTAAAAGAAGCAGGACCATAATTATAATGGACAGGGAATGATTGCGCCGATAGTACCAATATGGTCTCGATAAGGGGTATGTAAGTTGTGAGCACGATATTAGGTACTTACTGCAATTTGTGCTAATCTGAGAAAATTTGGCTATTTATTAGGTACTACGCAGAAAGGGAGGGTGAAAGCTAGGGTGATTTTTATTTATAAAAACAGAATCATTAAAAACACGGCAGTTGTTTTAATTTAATCATCTGCAATAACTTACAAGTGAACGAGGCAAAACCCTTCTGTTTTTTCAAAATTTTTAATTTTCAAAATTGAGGACTCGTATGTAGGGGTATCAAGTGGAGATGTACTAATAAAAAATGTTTATTCAAGCTGTACACAGATGAAGCTACAACTTTTGTTTGGGTTAATTAATAATTCTTATAAATATTTTTTCCGATTTGTTTCACTTCTTCTTCTTCTAGTTCCATGATCGTTATCGATCGTTGGGTATCATGTTGGCTACCATATTCGCTATCATGACGTTATGGACAGCAGCTCTGAATAACGATGTAGTCGATTTTCCATGCCATTGCCTTAGATTTTCCAGCCATAATGTTCTTTTTTTACAGGACCCCGTTTACCTTGGATCTTTCCCCGAATTCTTCTTCTTCTTAAGGTGCCGTGCGTTTATGCGTAGGCGCCCACCGTACATTTTCTTGTCAGGTGAGATGTTAGATAGTCAGGATTAAATAATTCTCTTTTTAGCAGCATTGTGAAGTATTTCATAGCTGTGTATTCCTGTCCATTGGCGAATATTACGCAGCAATGATATATTTTCAGTCCCAGACACCTCTTACCCTCTATCTTTATTTCAAGTATCCGTTACTGAAAAGTGTATCGTTCTCCTCGATTTTTCTGGATGATCAGATGTAGAAGATCATATTTTTCAGGTTGTCTCATAATGTGACTGAAGTATTCCAGCTTGCGTCTCTTTTATTATATTGACCAGTTGAGATGTTTGGTTCAGTGGTCTAAGGACCCCATCATTTCTAACTCTGTCGACCCAGCTTATTGAAGTTATACTTCTTTAGGTGCGATTGAGGGTGAAATTTTATTAATCTGCGCGCATGCGCACAGAGACAGTATGGAGTTCGTTACTAAATGTTTTAATTTATGTATGTATCAGTCCAGAAAAGGTGTGGAAAGGATATATTAGTGTCTTTAAATACATTTTTTTAAATGTGTTTAAAATGCTATTTATAGGAAATGTTATGCAATTTATAGTTATTTATATAAATGCAATTTAAATGCTACTTTAAAGCACCAGTGCTTTAAAAATTTTAAGGCACTGCAGTTAAAAGTGAATTGTAAAATTGTGAAACGTCAAAATATTTATATTTCATTTATTAACATTAATACAACTTGCGCAATTTGAAAAAGGTGGTTGAAAAGTTTTTTTTTATTTAATTTAAACTGTATTATTGCATTTTTAAAACGTTTGTAGAAAAAAACTATTAAAATTTGTTAGAATATACAAAAATAAAAGTAGATGTTATTCTATAGTTGTTATGATTTACGTATTGACAGTATAGGCAGTTTTGATGTAATGTCAAGAAAAATATAAAAATGGAATGTCAGTCAAGTTCAAGTAAAAGTTTTTGTAGATATTGTCCTGTAATTAAGAATGAATAAATTATAATTGTTGATATATAAGACGTTTGTAGAAAAAATATTGTATGATATAGGTGTTAAAAAGTACATTTTTAAGGCACTCATGTGAATTGCAGAATGAGCGAAGCGAATCTTTCACATACGTGCCTTAAAATTGTGCTTTTAACATTTATATCATAAATAACTATTATTATAATTTTTGTGTATTTGGACTTGTCTACCTCGGGAATAAGATAATAAGTAATATTTAAAGTATTTTATAATTCACTTCGTATGTTTGTCACTATGAGAAATCTTGTAGCTCGTATAAACAAAAGGGTATAGGTCAGTGGTAGAGCGTTGGGCTGGAGATCAAGAGGTCCCCGGTTCAAATCCTGGTGTTTTCTAATCTTTTTTTAATTTTTGGTATTGTTTTAATAAAAAATTTTGGAAAGTAGTAAGTATAAATTAATTTAATCTTTAAATAAAATACAAATAAACTGTCCGAAAGTATATTTATTTCATTGAAATCATATTTAGAAGTATAACTTCTTACGTGCGTACAAAGTACACACACATTCTTTTTTTTAGTAGTCGTCTGTATAGGTACCCACATCTCAAAAGTTTGTCAAGAGTTTAAGCATATTGTCACTTAAAGTACACGGTTCTACTCCATACAGTACGACAGAAAAATTATAGCAATATGTCATTCGAATGCGAAGGTCAATACTGAGATCGTGACTTCAAAGTACGTTTCTTATTTTTACAAAAGTAGCTCGGGCTTGTTCTATTCGGCTTTTAATTTGTGCGGTCGATCCCAGCTCTCATTAATATTACGCTGAGACACACGAGTTTCTCTACTCTGTCCAGTATGGCATCTCCGACTTTTAAACCGTCATCCTGTATATAATTTTGTTTGTTAACTCTCCTAATTTAGTTTTCTTAACTTTGAGTTTTAATCCATACTGATCACAGGTCTGTTTTATTTTGTTCACTAGATTTGAAGGTTTTCTCCGCAATTAGTAAGCACTAAGGTATCGTCGGCATATCTAATATTGTTCACGGGTACTCCACTCACAATAATATCTTCGGTTGTCTCCATTAAGGCATCCTGAAATATTTCCTTCGAATACAAGTTAAAAAGTAAAGCTGATAATATACAGCCTTGTCTCACTTCTCTTTTTATATTTACTCATCAGACAGTTCTTCTTCAAATTTCATTTGTTTCACTATCCAAAGGCAATATAAATTATAAATAATTTAGGCACAAAAATTAATAATAAACATAGTGTTACAGAGAAGCTAATAGAATATAACCACACCGAAGATCGACTTATATAAATTCATGCTCTGCGAGATAGTCTAAAAAAAAGCTATCGACGACATCAGTGAACAATCAGACCCTTAGAGCATGTGAAAATGTCTATATTCAACGCATGTCTCTTTTTCCAAAGATACCAGTCGACCTTTCTGAGACGCAAAATACTCTGGACTTAACTCTGGATTAAAACATGTACGAATGAAAATTGTTTGATAGCTAATTGCCACCAGACTGGTACACGACAATTAGACCGAAATCATTAGACCGAAAGCAGTAGACCGAACTCATTGGATCGACAAGCAATTTACCGAAACCTCACTAGACGAACAACATTAGACCGAAATTGTATATAAATTAAAAAATATTGAAGTAGATTATTTATTATATTGAATGCTAAAATTTTGTATACCTGACTTTTTGTTCATTGCATTTTTTGTATTATTATTTATATAGACTATTAGTCTAAGAGCTGGAAGCGGATTTTGTGCGTGATAAATAATATGGAAAAACTATGCGGGGATATGTTAAATTAGTTGTGTACAAGACTTTCCCCAACGGCCGGAAACCAGAGTGGGGGACGAGGGTAGTTATAAGGGGTCAAAGTCGCGGTTTTTATAATTTTTTTTTGTGATGCTCATGATCGAGAGTGCACCAAAATTTGGGAATAAGTAGGTCATGACGTAACTAAGTAAAGTCTCTAGGGGCGGAACGCTGCGTGGCCGACAAAGGGGTGGGGGTAGGGGTGAATATAAAAAATATAAGGGGTTTTTGATTGAGATAGTGCACCAAAATTTGGGAATAGGTAGACCATGACATATATATTCAATCCTGTTACTTCATGAAGGAGCATAGGGCATCCACGAAGCTTCTCCATTCTTCTCTATTTCTCGCCGTGGTTGCTATTTCTCCCCAGGTTTTCTAGGTTTTCTTCATACTTTTGTGGTCTTCTTCAATGGTACTCCCCCATGTTTTGGTCGAGCGTCCTCTGCTTCTTTGTCCAACTGCATTCCATTTGAGTGCCTGTTTTGTTATGTCTGCATTTTCTTTCCTCCGGGTCTGTCCCAGCCAGTTCCATCTTTTCCTCTTTATTGTTGTTCTGATGGGTTCTTGTTTGGTTTTCCTCCATAGTGCTACATTTGTTATGGTGTTGGGCCAATATTCCTTTAGAATTTTACGTAGACATCTATTTACAAAAACTTGGATTTTATTTAAATTTCCGTCAGTTATTGCCCATGTTTCACTCCCATAAAATAGCACAGTTTTCACGTTACTATTAATAGCCTTATTTCAGTATTTTGGCTGATCTGTGTTGATCTCCATATATTTGAGAGGGTTCTAAAGGCTTGTTGTGCTTTTCGTATTCTCTGTTTAATATCTGCTTGAGCTCCATATTTTGCACTGATTATACTGCCTAGGTAGCAAAATTCTTGAACCTGATTTATTTCTTGTTGGTTGATATATAGTTTATCACAGTTAGTTACTCCTATTCTCATCTCTACTGTCTTATTCGTGTTGATTTTAAGACCCACTTCTGCCGATTTTACCTCTAGCTTCCTTAACATACTTTTCATATCATCTATTGTGTTCGCTATGAAACAGATATCATCTGCGTATTCCATATCTGCTAGTTTCTTGTTCTCAAGGTAGTTCCAAGGGATTCCATTTTTTCTTTCAATTGTTTTTTCCAGTATATGATTAAGATATGTATTGAAGAGCAAAGGTGACAGTATGCAACATTGTTTTAAACCTACTTCAATTGGTAGGTATTTTATCTGTCATTTGCCCTTTATGCAATAACTGACATGTTGTTTTCTGATACATCAGATACAGACCATGACATAACTAAGTAAAATCCCCAGAGCCGGAAATTAGATTGGGGGACGAGGGTAGTTATTAGGGATCAAAGTCGCGATTTTTATTATTTTTGACGCTCATGATCGACATAGTGCACCAAAATTTGGGAATAAGTAGGTCATTATGTAACTAAGTAAAATATCCAGGGGTGGAACGCTGCGTGGCCGACAAAGGGGTGGGGCTGGGGTCAATATAAAAAATATAAAAGTTTTTTGCGACGTTCGTGATTGAGATAGTGCACCAAAATTTGGGAATAAGTAGACCACGACATAACTAAGTAAAATCCCAGAGCCGGAAACCAGAGTGGGGGACGAGGGTAGTTATAAGGGGTCAAAGTCGCGGTTTTTATTATTTTTTTTTTGACGCTCATGATCGACATAGTGCACCAAAATTTGGGAATAAGTAGGTCATGACGTAACTAAGTAAAATATCCAGGGGTGGAATGCTGCGTGGCCGACGAAGGGGTGGTTCAGGGGTGAATATAAAAAATATAACGGGTTTTTGCGACGTTCGTGATTGAGATAGTGCACCAAAATTTGGGAATAAGAAGACCATGGCATAACTAAATAAAATCCCCAGAGGCGAAAGGAAACCAAAGGATCCCCAGAGGAAACCAAAGTGGGGGACGAGGGTAGTTATAGGGGATAAAATTCGCGGATTTTATTTTTTTTGTGCCGATCATGGTGGATATCTTCTTCTTCTTCAAGTGCCGTCTCCTAATCGGAGGTTGGATATCATCATCACTATCTTTACTCTATCCACCGCTGCTCTAAAAAGTTCTATAGAACTGCATCTAAACCAGTCCCTTAAATTCTTTAACCATGACACTCTCCTTCTTCCTATACTCCTTCCGCCTCTTATCTTTCCCTGTATTATCATCTTAGCATTTCATATCGCGGTCCCCTCATTACGTGTCCCAGATATTGTAACTTTCTTATTTTTATTGTGTTTATTATTTCGCATTCTTTACCCATTTCTCGCAGTACTATCGTGGATATAGTGCACCAAAATTTTGGAGTAAGTAGGTCATGACGTAACTAAGTTAAATCTCTAGGGGCGGAACGCTGCATGGCCAAAAAAGGGGTGGGGGTAGGGGTGAATATAAAAAATATAACGGGTTTTTTTTGCGACGTTCGTGATTGCGATAGTGCTCCAAAATTTCAGGAAGAAGTAGATTATGACATTACTAGTAAAATCCCCAGGGGCGGAACGCTGCGTGGGGGACAAATGTTGTGCTGTGTCACAAAAGAAATAATACAAACTGCGAGTTTGACCCCTTAACACTACTCTCATCCCCAACTCTGGTTTCCGACCCTGGAGATTTTGTTTAGTTACGTCATGATTTACTTACTCCCAAATTTTGGTTCACTATCTCGATCACAAACGTCACAAAAAATCCCTTATAATTTTTATATTTACCCCTGCCCCACCCCTTTGTCGGCGACGCAGCGTTCCGCCACTGGATATTTTGCTTAGTTACGTCATGACCTACTTATTACCAAATAAAAACCGCGAATTTGACCTCTTATAACTACTCTCGTCCCCCACTTTGGTTTCCGGCTCTGGGGATTTTACTTAGTTATGTCATGGTCTATTTATTCCCAAATTTTGGTGAACTATCTCAATCACGAACGTCGCAAAAAACCCCTTATATATTTTATCACCCCTACCCTCACCCCTTTGTCGGCCACGCAGCATTCCGCCCCTAGAGATTTAACTTAGTTACGTCATGTCCTACTTATTCCCAAATTTTGGTGCACTATCTCGATCTTGAGTGTCACAGAAAAATAATAAAAACCGCGATTATGACTTCTTATAACTACCCTCGTCCCCCACTCTGGTTTCCGGTCGTTGCCGAAAGTCATGTACACAACTAACTCAACATATTCCCGTATAGTTTTTCCATATTACTTATAGCGCACAAAATACGCTTCTATCTCTTTGACTATATGTACATTGTTACTGTGTACAGTCTGATATAAAATAATTTTCATCCGTTAAACAAATTAGTGAAGGTAAAAATAAATTTAGGGTAGAGTGACGTTAACACAAAAAAACAAAGCAAAAAACAACCTCTAAACTATTTTTAGTATTTAATTTTTAGTATTGTATTTAATTGTTAGTGTTGTACATAATAAATAAAAAAAATTAATTAAAAACGAATAAAACAAAAAAATAAACAAAAAACAAAGCAAAAAAACCTCTAAACTATTTCTAGCATTTAATTTTTAGTATTGTATATAATAAATAAAAAATAAACCAAAAACAAACAAAAACAAAAAAATAAGCAAAAAACAACCTCTAAACTCCCCAGTATGTACCTACTTTGTGCTACCAGTCCTAAGCCTGGATAAAGGGCGGAGAAAGGTTGATGTTACCCTTGCTCAGATTACAATCGTGTTTGAGCACCCTGTATTATGTACCTAATGCTTTTCGGTCTCCTACTGTTCGCTCTAGTGAGGTTTCAGTAAAGTGCTTTTCGGTCTAATGAGTTCGGTCTACTGCTTTCGGTCTAATGAATTCGGCCTCTACAGTAAACCCACCAGACTATAGGAACCCAAATTCTAATATTGTTCTGAAGTTATTTTGTTGTGGCATCTTAGTGTAATTTACTATTTTATTTGGGAATAAGCCAAAATTTTACTTTGAAATTAATTTTATTGGACGCTTCGATTTCCGCTTCGGATATTCCCAAACCGGTTTTGTTTGAATCCGTGCTTGTTGTCATATTTTTATTTTGTTTTAACCCTCGTAAGGCGGTGCTTATATTCTTACGTAAACAACGGTGCGGGGTGCATTTGCACCCATCTGTATATCCATTTTTTATATGTGAACGTCGTGAAATTGATTTGAAAGATAATTAGAACTTGTTTTTATACTTTGAGACATAATTTTACAAACAAAGTACTCATTTCTTCTTCAAAAAAATTATTATCGTTGCAAGACAACAAACAAATGAAATTTTTCACAGAGAGAGCAACACAAATATTTTTACACACAATACAGTTATGTCGGGACTTTCGGTCTTTTTTTTCTGACATAAGTAACACCGACCTTGTCCCGTAGCTCTGTTAACTCCAGGTGGAACAGAGAAACGTCTAATTCAGGATATGAAATTTTCATCATTTGCACTTTACAGTCATTTTTCCAAAAAAGCACGTAAACACAAAGAGTCTTAAATGTTGTAATGGGTGGAATGCGTTTAGAATTGAATTTAATGCGAATAAAAAAAGGGCAAAAATAAAAAAAATATATTAACAAAGATGGGTGAAAAAAACTAGGTCTGGGGTGCAGCTGCACCCCGCACCACCGCCTTACGAGGGTTAAACAGTTTAGGGTGTTTGTGTATTAATCAATTTTGAAAATAAAAGGTAAGTAATTATATTAACTGAATATGTAACATTAGAAATATTAACACTAGCATATTAAAAGCATTAGTTTTACTATGAACTTCTCTTTCAGTCTAACATAACATAGGTAATATAAACTATCCTTATTTTTGTGACGATAATATAATTTTATCCTCTAGAGCACGCCAATGTATTAAACGAAATGTGAGTTTATACCGTCTCTGACAGTATAAAAGACGGAACGGAAAGCCATTTGAGGATTCTCGATGTGCGGAACGGAGAATATTCAACAAGATATAATAGGTGAGTTAAGTATATCCCGACCATATTCCGAAACCTTCCGAACCCTGTCGACTTGCCATGCTGAACGATTTTGATGATTCACTTACCCCATCCCATACGAGAACTGATCGTAGACCCTCACACCTCTTTCCCTCTGGCGAATTGAGCGAGATGTCCTCTCCTTATTTGTCCATTTTACATTAATGAATAAATGCAATTCCCAATCCGCTCGATCGTCGTTTAGTATCATTCATTCATGTATCGAATATCATCACATCGGTCGAAGTTTTACGCAAGTCCGATATGTAGATTGTTATCAACAAGTAAATTAATAAGGGGTCCCGACAAATAATCCCCGGACAAACAATCCCGGACAAAAAATCCCCACAAATTATCCCTGGGCAAAAAATCCTGGACAAATAATCCCCACAAATTTTTTTGGACAAAATATCCCCACAAAAATCCCGGACAAAAATTCCCAAGAAATATTTGCCGCCGAGTAGTTCTCTAAAAGTTTTTCCGAAATTTTAATAAATTTCGAATTCCAATTCCTGCTGAAAACTTCAAATTTTACATGACAAAATAGTGTGAGTTTTTTCAAAAATCGTGAAGATATGGGGAATGAGCTAAGGACCCGTTTTCATGACAGGCGTTCAACGCGCGTTTTGATAACGCGCGATTACAACTACGTACATTTTACTGAAGACCGTTCACATGCTAACGCGCGTTTTAGGTCATTAAGACGCGCGTTGGCATGTGAACGGTCTCAAGTAAAATGTATGTAGTTGTAAGCGCGCGTTAAGCCCCCGTCATGAAAACGGGGCCTTAGTTCATTCCCCATATTTTCCACGATTTTTGAAAAAACTCACACTTTTTTTGTCATGCATAATTTAAAGTTTTCAGCATGGAATCGGAATTCGAAATTTGTTAAAATTTCAGGAAAACTTTTAAAGAACTATTCGACAGAAAATATTTCTTGGGGATTTTTTGTCCGCGATTTTTTGTGGGGATATTTTGTCCAAAAAATCTTGTGGGGATTATTTGTCCGGGATTTTTTGTGGGGATTTTTTGTCCGGGGATTATTTGTCCGGGAATTTTTTGTCCCGGGATTTTTTGTCCAGGGATAATTTGTGTGGGATTTTTTGTCCGGGATTATTTGTCCTGGGATTATTTGTCCTAGCTTCATTAATAAGTAATTAACGCTAATTATTTATACTTTGTATGTTTTGGCTCTAAAATAAATATCTTAGAAAACAAATCCTGCCTTCGACTGAATCAATTACCCGATATCATCACATTTTATTGTAGAAAACCGAACCCAAATAATTTATTGATACTTCTAGAGCAGATGGATGATAATGAAATATCTACTTTCATTGATGAGATTACTTGCAATCAAGTCATTGATTCTGATAGAGATTCATACTCAAATGATGTTTTACCGATCTCTTCTCGGCCATCAACTTCTACAGAATGAATCGGCAGAGCTAGTCACCTCACTGGAGCATCTGTAGTCCAGTCGGGTTAGACGAATAACAGGCCTAACCTTGCATTAGGAGCTGCCCCAAATTTTAGTTTTCTAATCTTTAGGGGGGTCAAGAGTAGTGTAAATTTAAAATCTCGACTGAATTGCGCTGTTGAGTTAGCCGCCATCTTAATTTTAAACTAGAACCGTTTTTGCTCAATATCCCCGCCATTTTCAACCTTTCGACAAAAAGTATAGTAACCAAAATTATTATTGAACATATGATTTTCTATCATTTCTATTGTTACAATTTTTTCGTGCCATCGATATTTTCCTAGTTATGGCGGAAAATAGTGACAGTTAGAGCATAATTATTGAATTATCTCGTTTATTATTAGTTTTACGACAAAAATGTTTCTATACAAAAATAGAGAGAATTAAATTCTACACAATTTTTATAACCTTCATTTTTTTGCTAAAGTTAATATTTAAGGTAGTGCGATAATGGCGGGAGCGTAAGATTTGATTGATTTTGTAGCAACTGTTTTTGTTCAATATCTACGCCATTTTCAACTAAAATTGTCCCCAATATGATTTCGTACAATTTCTTTTTAACAATTTTTTTCATGCGGTTGATATTTTCTGAGTTAAGCGGGAAAATAGTAAAAAGTGGTGGGGGGAGCATTATTACTAAATTGAATATTGTTTCTGAGCTGCCCCAAATTTTATAATTCGATCCTTTAGGGGAGATCAATAGTAGTGTAAATTTAACCCAATTAGCGCCAAAGGTGCGAAAACGCACCATTTTTTTGTAGAATTTTTTTTGACAATTCGTTAATTTTTTTTTTAAATCTTTGTAGTTTTTAAGCAACCAGAAGATATAAGTGTAACTAAATTTAATTCTTTTTAATTTCCAAACTCATGCTTTCATCACAAAAATATTTTCTAAATGTCCGACATTTTCAATTCTTCGACACAACTTTATTTTTACTGTAGTAATTTTATTGGCATAACACTTTTGTGGTCAAATAAATTAAAACATTATTTTTTTTAACCTATTTGTACACCAATTGTTATGAAAATACAAAAAAAAATTTCTGAGTCCTCAAATCTCGTGTTTGAAAATAATGGTTCGATAACGAACCATTGGCGGAAGTCGACATATAATCCTGTCTGATCAGGAATAAGTTCAAGGAAATGCAGAGGCCGTAATTTGTTGGGATATTTCTTTATTATGTGTAAAAACACGTATTCACTATGTTTGCGCTCCGAGCTCCTGCAACTGCTCCACATAGTGGACACGTTTGGCGCTCCCGGACTGTGCAATTGTGCGCACTCTGCCTCGGCGCTCCAATCTGTGGCGGTTTATATGTAAGGGAGCGCATACCGAATCGATTGGAGCAGTTGCAGGGAGCGCGGAGCGCAAGAAGTTCGTGAACATAGTGGATGGTTGGCGCTCTCGGGCCATGCAACAGTGTGCGCTCCGCCTCAATGGTCCAATAGGTGGTGGTTTATATGTAGAGGAGCGCATGCCTGTAGATGGAAGCAGTTGCAGAGAGCGCAAGAGGTTTGTGAACATAGTGGATGGTTGGCGCTCCCGGACCGTGCAAAAAAGCGCGCTTCGCCTCGGCGGTCCAATAAGTGGCGGTTTATATATAGAGGAGCGCATACCGTATCGATGGGAGCAGTTGGAGGGAGCGCGGAGCGCAAGAGGTTTGTAAACATAATGAATGGTAGGCACTCCCGGACCGTGCAACAGTGCGCGCTCCGCCTTGGCGTTCCAATTTGTGTCAGTTTATATGTAGAGGAGCGCATACCGTATCGATTGGAGCAGTTGCAGGGAACGCGGAGTGCAAGAGGTTCGTGAACATTGTGGATGGTTGGCGCTCCCGGACCGTGCAACAGTGCGCCAACGACTGTGCGGCAGTGCCACGGTGGTCCAGTATTACGAACGTAGTGGATATGTACCTTTAGAAAGACGGGTATTCTGGTATTCAGTTTTGTTATAATCTAAGGTGGGGGGGAGAGGGCTACATAAGGAAGGTTGTGTAGTGTTGTAGACAATATGTCGATTTGTCGAATTTATGCAACTGGCACAGTGCAAGATACAGGATTAGAAAGTGTAAACTGGAAATATCTAAAATAATTTCTAAAAAAGATAAAGGGCCGTTCGACTTCGTTTTTGAGAAAGAAGCTGGACAAGGTGTAGGCAATGTTCTAACCATACTATTTTTGTTCACTTATCAAAACTTCCAGGTCCATTTACACTCTAAATGTTTTGAGTCTTTTCACAAAAAATAAAATTGTGTATTTCAATTTTTATACCTCATTTCCGCCAAAGGTTCGAAAACGAACCATTTTGTTGTTGTGAAACCTGCCATTATCAAAGTGTAAAACAATTTTTTTACGAATGTTTAAGTTTATTTTACTCTAATAACTCAAATATATTACATATTATCGCAGTATTTCTTTGCTTGGCGGTTAATGGGTTAAAATCTCGACTGAATTCCGCCGTTGCATTAGCCGCCATATTGATTTTAATGGAGAACTGTTGTTGCTTAATATCTCCGCAATTTTCAACTTTTCGACAAAAATGATAGGAACTAAAATTGTTGGAGGCGCAATTTCCTACAATTTCTTTTCCACAATTTTTTTATGCGATCAATATTCTCCGAGTTAAGGGGGAAAATAGTGGAAGCGGAGGGGAAGCATAATTATTGAATTGTCTCATTTATTATTAACTTTACGACATAACTGTACATAAACAAAAATAAAGAGAATTTTATTTTATACAATTTTTGAAACTTCCAATGAAACACCAACCAAACTAAGTACATAAAAGACAAATAAGAACTTATATGCATTAAGTTCACTTAGTTTTATTAACTAGCGGGTTTGATTGGTTGAATTTGTCTGTCGATAATTAAGTTTCATATCAGCTAACATACTTTATATTTCAACAATTTTTTTTTAACTTTGGACCCTGTTGGGAGGGAATTTTCTCATCCCCCCTCGTAGACCCGCCACTGGTTCTCTCGAAAAATTGTAGTAAATCGTAATTGCAACAATTTCAGTCCTAACAAAATTATAGAAAATCGCATTTTCAACAATTTCAGTTTCTACACTTTTGTCGAAAAGTTGAAAATGGCGGAGATATTGAACAAAGACGGTTCTCGTTTAATATCAAGATGACGGTTAACACTACGGTCAAATTCAGTCGAGATTTTAAATTTATACTACTATTGACCCCCCCTAAAGATTAGAAAAATAAAATTTGGAGCAGCTCGTAATGCAAGGTCAAATGCTATCCCAACTGAGCTACTGAAATACTTCGCAATTTGAAGAAGTTTTCGACGATTCACTAAAGCCTTGGTTTCCTCGAAAACGGCACCGACAAACTGCGACCGTAACACTGCGATGAATGACGCAATAAAAAACTCTACCACACAAAATAATAGCGTTGGTTTCCAAGGATGCGCTGGAAGCCATCGCTTGCTGAGTTTACACATTTCATTGCCGCAGTGAAGAACCTTGAATTTTTCACCGTAATTTGACGTCATTCATCGCAGTGTTACGGTCGTAGTTTGTCGGTACCGCTTTCGAGGAAACCAAGGCATAAGCGGTCCTATTTATTTTTGTCGGTTAAAAAAACAACGTCTTTATGATTGGATATTTCTTGGTGAAGAATGAGTGAAGACTCCCTCGACGCGACGCCTCAAATGAAGACGCAATTTGTTATTGGAAAAACATGGTTATTTTTCAATTTTTCTAATAAATACTCGTCTGCAAGATTTAATGAATCATTGGCACAAGCTAAACCAGTTAACTAACGTTACCTCGAGGTATTTACCTCTTTTCTTTACTAAAGATATTGTAGAAAAATAACAATAAAACACTGAAAAAACTTTTGTTTTCAAAACTTCCACAAAATTTATTATAAGTTAATGATATGGGAGCCCAAGCGAGGATTTTTGCAGTTTCCCGAGAGCGTCAGAAAATCACATGGGGAGAAACCTTGTACCCTGTAAATGTACCCCTACCATATACGGATTCTTAATACAGGGGAGTTCGTTAAGAGGGATCCGAAAAAAAAATACATCCAAAGAAAAACTCGAAATCGTTTTAGTTTATTAAGATAAGGTAAGTTAAGTACATGCACAACAGTGTATATTTCAAAAATCTGACGATTTGAGGGCGTAAGGAAATGGGTGAGTCACAAACTTTAACAAAAAAGCGAATATTTCGTAAAATGAACGTCAGATCAAAAAACTGAAAACTACGTTTTCAATATTTTTCAAAAATCTATCGAATGATACCAAACACAACCCCCCAGGAGAGGGGTGTGGGCAATTTTAGATAAATAGGAACTCGGCGATATTTCCCGAAATGAACATCAGATAAAAAAAAAATAAAAATACGTGTACAATATTTTTTTAAATCGATTGAATGACATCAAACACGTAACCCACGGAGGTGGGGTGAGGGAATACTTTCAAATCTTAAATAGGAGCCTCCATTTTTTATGTAAGATTGGGATTTCTAACGTAAAAATAAGTATGTGTTATTCGAGACATTTTTTCGAATTATGGATAGATGACGCTATAATCGGAAACAAACGATTGTTGGAAATAAAAAATTAAATTAAAAAATAGCAAGTCCCCACAAAAATGGAAAACTTGACTTAACTGTTTTTGGTTTTAGAACTTAATCTTCACATCCCAATAGGTTCCCATAACGCTCGAGTAACTGCAAATTAGTTGATGATCGTATGACGTTCATAATTATTATTTAGATGAACATTTTCCTGATCGTTGGATTGGACGAAGAGGTTCGATCTAATAACATGTCAAGTCATTAGATTTAACTCCACTTGAAGTTTTCTTGTGCAATTATTGAAAAATAGAGTTTGCGAAACAGAATTTCAAAATTTAGATCAGTTGCCTCAGAGAATAATTGATGTGACCAAATATCTACTGAATAATACAATACAATTGAGCATTTACTCCAATTAAGTTATTGGCACCAATCGTGAGAGGCAAGCGGACTCACCTAACACAATAGTATTTTTATTTTCCAAAATGAAAATATCATCGTTTAAATTAAAATAGTAAAATTCTTAACTATATAATTTATTTTAAAAACATGCAATACTTTTCAGGTTTTCCCAAATTTTATTTCTGAAACTTTCAAATGTTCAGATGAAATATCCCAAAAAATCGTTATCAGTAATTCTGTTGGAAGATGGTCACGCTTGTCAACGCCGTCATGATGAAGTTTATTTGATGATTTCTGGTTAGCCATTTGATTGGACGGTAGTGAAAATGGAAACATTTTGAATAACGAATATTCGAACTAGAAAATAACAGATATAAAAGACGAATTTTATAGGTCATAGACATGGGCGTGATATATGTGATGTAGAAATTAACAAAGCTCAAATTGCTTCTGTAAAAAGCGTACTTTGTCGAGTTACGCAAAAGTAAAAAAAGCAGGACGCTTCCTGCTAAAATTTTTTTCAACTCTTTTCAGGACCAAACTAATTACTTCAGCATCACAAACGCTGCCTGCGCCTGGTTTTCTCCTGTTATGAATGACGTCGCCAACGCCATGGATGACAGACAGATCGACAGAGGGACAGACAAACAACACTTTGGAAATTGAAATATCGATAACTGGAGTTGGATCGTCCTCAATTTACAACATGGCGCGTATTTCAATATTGGATCCTTTTGTGAACGCGTTTGCTGGTTGATTGGGCCCGCAGGAACACAGGGTGTTTAATGAGCGATTGAGAATAGAAATAAACAGACGAACGGTCATTAGAGTTGCCAGTGATTAAGTGACGAGAACTCGAAATTGTCGGGAAAACTTCAGCCGCCAACGCCGCTCGGTCGATCGACTAACGATGAGTTCCTGGAATGTTCATTATACGTATGGAATAATGCAAGTAACTTCACAACTTTACATCATCTACAAATGACTATAAACGTAAGAAAAACATTTGCTGATCGTATTCATATCAACTGTTTTATTTTAATTTGTTATGAGGAATTGTTAAATTGATAATAATTTTGTAACCAATCTACTAAAAGCATATTAAAATATACCAACTAAAACTAATCATCATACATTATAATATATTCATCTAAGGCTAAGGCACTGAATCAACGCACTTGAATCTGAATCTACGCACTTAATAGTTTTGATCCTGTATCCATTTATAATTAAGTTCTGCATCTGTCTTTAAGGTATTGCTGGTATATGGCCATATATTTTGTTTTCTGAATTTGTATTACAAGTTCCATAATTTTTTTAAAAACTTACTGTAGCTGTGGAAACTGTTCTTTAACTGATTGGCAACAGATTGGTTTCTCAAAGGATACCAAATGAGATAAAAACAACCTAAAATAATCTGCTATGCAGATAAATGCTACAAATCTTATATCTCCAACACTGAAGAACCTATTCGATCTCTAGTGTGTGGCATATCAGCTTTCAAAACGGAGTATTCCCATCTCGGCTTACTATAATCCTTTAGTCCTTTATAACACCCCAGGTACATTTTAAAATTAACAGGTAAGTACTAGTCTAGTACCCCATTATTAGGTATAATAATAATTTTCTCTTGGAATTATAGATTAGGGAACATTTCTTAGATAGACTTACTTACTTTTTCGTGTCTGGATCCGACTACAGTTTTTCTGCCCAATATCGGGCTACGTCTACACCCTTTGTATTTGCGACATAAATCATCGAGGGTGCACTGTGATGGGCAAAGTCTGCATACTCTCAGATGCTCCACGCTCTCTATTTCCCCACATTCACAAAGTGCGTCGTTATCTGTCTTGATGCCCCATTTAATAAGGTTCTGTTTTACAGGGGCAATACCTGTGCCTATTCGGTTGAGTGTCCCCCAGGTTCTCCAGTCCAGGTTCATTCCATTAGGTCGTTCTGGATGTAGGGGAAACAGTTCGGGTGGTTCGACGCTGACATTTCTCATAAACCTTTTCCTTGATTTAAGTCGGCTGATTCCTGACGGTTCGTCAAACCCGTATAATTGGTGCCTCTCATCGAAAGTTTGCCTGAACTTCTCCACATATTGTGAGGCGCATCTACGGTCGTCTGGTGATGCGAATCCAGCTGCCCGGTACAGTAGTGGTAGAGGGGTAGGCTTCATACAACCGGTAATTATTCTACATGTTTCATTTAACGCCGTGGTGACTTGTTGGGCGTGTCTAGATCTACCCCAGACGGGACAAGCATATTCCCCTGTTGAGAAACATAAGGCCTCAGCTGTTGACTTTAAGACCTGGGGGTTTGCACACCACTTGCTCCCTACAAGTTTCCGGAGAAGGTTGTTTCTCGTAGAAAACTTTTGTCTTGTGCTCTGACAGTAAAATTTATACGTTAGTGACCGGTCTAGTATCACTCCAAGATATTTGGGCCTATCAGTATGTTCCAAGCGTTGTCCCTCCCAAGAAACATTTAGTTTTACATGCGCCAGATGGTTGTTGAGGTGGAATGCACATACTTGGGTTTTAGTAGTGTTTGGCTTTAATGAGTTTTGTTTGTAGTAAGTTGACATCATTTTTAAAGCCTCTTCCATTGTCGACTCTACTTGTGTGAGTGTTTTCCCCTTTACGGCGATACCAAGGTCATCAGCGTACACAAAACTCTCAGTCCGAGGGTGCATTGGTTGGTCATTGGTGTAGATGTTAAATAGGGACGGCGCCAGAACGCTTCCTTGAGGTAGGCCATTTTTTTGGGTTCTCCATCTGTTCTTCTTTCCATTTAGCACAACGTAGAAGCGTCTATTACACAACAGTGATCTAATGATATTTACCAGGTCATAGTCAAGCACAGTGTTATAGATCTTAGTTAGCAAGGTTCTGTGGTTTATCGTATCATAGGCCGCTGTGAGGTCTATCAAGGCTACTCCCACTATCTCCCTCTACTCAAATCCCTCCTCTATGTTCATGAGGCGTTCATACGCCTCATTTTGATTAGGATAGGAAAATTAAGATAGAAAAACATTCTACTCCCAAATACCCCTACCTTCAATATTGTACAGAATTTTTTGGTTCTTTGCGAATTTAAGAAACAGTTTCTCTTGGGTGGAAATGCTGGCTCTGAAGTTGATTTCGCTACTGATACATAGGACAAAGCTTGGTTAGGTATATAATTTATAATTATTTTTAGATTGCTTACAAAATATGCTGTAATCAACTTACCAATTTTAGTAAATCATTAAATTACATACCTGAAACAAAAATGAATAATTAGAGAGGAGGGATAGATAAAATATTGATAAAATTTTATTTAAATATCTTTATTTTAACAGTCTGTAAGAAATGAACTAATTTTTACACTATAGGGCGAATTGCCATTTTCAATGAAACTTCTTATACTAAATACTAAATAGATAATTTGTTTATTTGTTCGTAGAGGGTGAAAAAGTGATCCTATTGATACACTACAATATTCCGAAGTGAAAGTCGAAACGTCAAATAAACTTAAATTTCAACCTAAAATTGTAGCTTATTCCCAACTAAAATAGTGAATTGCATAAGATGCCATATTAAAATAGCTTTAGAATGACTGTGCATCAGTCAATATGTTGAATCTAACAATAAAACACTGAAAATTTGTGTTTTCAATACTTTCACATTTATTATAAATTAATGTCACCACACTAAGTGCTTCTCAGGTACCTTCAATTTTGTTAACTCCTTGCTGAAAAATATTGAATTGCTATGGACAAAACATAGGACCTATGCATACCTCGTATGCCGCAGATATTAAAAAATAATGTGGAACTTTTGTGTATTATCAAAGTCCCGGGAGACTTTTTCGGGACACCGGGTCCCCGCGTACGATTGTACGGGACCATCTGGTTTTTACAGGACGTTTGGTCACCCTATTTTACCAGCATCATAAACATGGATATTTCTATTCAGATAAGTTAGTTTTTATAAAAACAAACAATCTACTTATTGTAACTACTACTATATTACGTAATATATAGAAAATAAAGTGGGGAAATAAATAAATAAAAGCATTAAACATTATTTTGTCACAAGATTCAACGAAAACTTGATTAAAATTAGATAAAATATTATTGTGACGTTTTAAAAAGGGTAGTTTGTCTTTGTTTATTCCCCACAAATACCTAATATCATTCCAATTAGATAGATAAGCATTTACTCAATCATCCGAATCCACTTACCACAAGAGCAAGAAATAAAAAAGCCCTTGTGACAAATTTAACGCTTTCAAAACAAACTTCTATCCGATCTTATCAGTTCGCGACCCTCGAACTTCTCTCAACACGTTGGGTAATTCCAGAATAAAGGCACCCCTTAGTTGAGAGTACCCCCTGCATAGCCGTATCAGGCCGAGCAAATAGGGGATACAATCTGAAGTAGGGATGGCAAAAAAATTATACATCGATATATCATAATGATCGTCGAATGAAGATATCAAAATTGCAGCGAGTTTGTTTTATTCCATGTTTATTAAAACGCCACCAAACATTTATTTCCTTTATATATAATATGTATTTATTTTGTATACTATTGTCTATCTATACTATAGTAATTTTTTTTGGCGATACGTTTAATCCCAAACATTGAAAAACCTGCCGATTTATCGAAAGTTGAATATCTATATAAAAAATATTCATATAATTTTAAAATATTGTTGTGGAATTGTTTTTTTTTAAGGAAATTCAAAAAAATTAAATTTATATCAAGGACCATAAAATCATAGTTTTTCATCACTCTGTATGTGACCAGGATTGTATAGAATTTAATTTTGCTAGTAACCAAGCGTTTCGGAAAAATTAAAACGATTAGTGATAATTATTCGACGAAATGGACGGGGCATTAACAAAACATTTCGGTGATTAGAAAGTGGAGAGAGCGTTGACGGGACAATAACGTTTTTAAGATCCTTCCGGGAAGGTATTTTAATGTGGTATACAAACTGTATTATTTTTAGTTGTAAAAGTAGAAAGTAGAAAATAACTAATTATGATTTTCCTTGCAATTTGACAAATTGGAAAAGTTATGTGGAAGAATATTGGGTTTCTTAAGAAATAAATGGTTTGAGAGAGGTTGTTGTTTAGTGGATGAAAAACATCGGGAGAAGAGATAATGCATGTGAGAATATGGATTTGAGAGAAAAATAAGGTCACTGTGTAATTGACATCTGAAAAAAGCAGTCGAGTTTTAAAAGTGTATAATCAGTGTAGAGTGGTGTGATCAGCCTTTGCGAGGAGAGTCAAGTTGAAACCAAATCGTTGACCGGTTGAAAAGTTGATTTTTCTGGTCCGAGGGAGATTCCTTTGTTTTGTCTAGAACGAGTAGCTGATTATTATCCGTTTGTGCACAGAATATTCGAGCAAGTCCTGTGTGTTTTCCTTGGAAGCAGTTTTGACGAGGGGAACTTTTTCGCAACAACCAGAGAGTACGTGTTGAGAGAATCAAGGACAGCGCAATCCAGAAAACAAGGGAGTGAAGAATAAAAGATTAGTCAAATCATTTGTCTGAATGGAGAAAAGTTATTTATATCAAGACCATATTTGTTTACTTGTTTATTGAACAATTGTTTTGTAACGCAGTTAGTCATTTCAAACTTGAGAAATCAATTTAAAAGAAGAAAAGTAAAATTCATTCAATTTAGTATGAGTAAATAAGAAATTAATTAAATAAATAATTTTGTCAAACCAAGGAGATATCAGAGTTAGGGTTTTAATTTATTAAGTTAGAGTTTGTTGCAACAAAGTTAAATTTTAATATTTTTGAATCATATGTACACGGCATTTGATAAAAACAATAGATTACATTTATATAAATTTGTTCACTTTCCCTGTTTCTACCCTGGAAGAAGTAAGCAACTAGAAATACTAGAAGTCACAGATTACAGGTATTGTATCAAATACAAAATTAGCCCTGATAATTAAATTGATTGGAACATTTAATTGGAATTTAGTTATGCCTTTACATAGGCAATAAATAAAAGAATTTGCTAATTAATCTAAATAAATAAAAAAGGTAGAGCATAACAAATGGCGTCCCAACTGATGGTGCATTAAGAGAGTATTTCTGGTTGAAACGTTGAAAGGGAAGACAGAGAAAAAGCAGGTGATTGAAAATCTATATTGAGTGGTCAAAATTGATATATTTGAATTACGACATATAAATTTCCTTTAGGTACAATTTTAATGATTGATTTTATTTATTTGATATTTGCATTTGATGAATTTTTTGAAATATTCGTATTACGTTGGGTAAGAGAAAATTTTCGTGTCTGCAACAGATAGGGTATTTTCGAATTTCGTATCAGGCGGGGATAAATTTTAACTACATGTCGATCACCAGAAGCAAAAGCAAAGAAAACAAAAAACAAGAAGAACATTTGGAACAAGAAGAACATTCAGATCAAGAAGACAGTTTAGACACAACAATCATGGAAACAGGAAAAAAGGAATTATCAGAATTAGAAAAAATAATACAACTTATGCAAATACAATCACAAAAAATGGATGAAGCAAAAAGGACAATGGATAAAAATCAGGAAGAAACATCAAAGAAAATTGATAAAATGCAAGAAAATCAGGAAGAAACATCAAAGAAAATGGATAAAATGGATGAAAATCAACGTGAAACAAAAAGAACAATACAAGAAAATCAACAGGAAACAAAACAAGCAATAGAGGAAAATAACAGAAACATAGAGAGTATCAAGAAGGAAATGGTGAAAAAAATCGAAGAGATTGTAGAAAAGAGCGAGAAACAGGAGATGGAGATTAAAGAAATCAAAATAAAAATTAAGGAGATAAACAATTGCCAGAAAAAGGAACTAGAAAATTTGGAAAATAAGTTGGAAAATGCTATTCAAGTAGACAGAGAAGAAGTGGAAAAAAGAATCACAGAAATAGAAAAACAAGTCACCGAAAACAAGACGCAACAGAATTTCGGAGAAAGAAGGGAAACGGTTATACATAGCACAGATGACGTGAAAATACGATTTGGCGGGGATGTAAGAAGATTACACCCAGTGCTTTTCATAAATAGCCTGAAAAAGAAAGTACAACACATTGGAAATTTTGAAACAGCTAAAGAAATTATCAGAAACCATCTTAAGTATGTGGCAGGTCTGTGGTTTGACAGCAAAGAAGAAGAAATTGACAATTGGCAACAGTTTGAACAAAAATTTTTAAACTATTTCTGGGGAAAGTCCCACAAATGGAAATCAACAAAGAATTACAAAATGGGAAATATAATGATTGGATAGGTATCTCAGAAAAAACATATGTATTACAAATATACAATAATGCAAAACATTTACAATACAATTATTCGTCAGAACAATTAGTCGAACTGGTTGCAAGACATTTCGAAGAAACGCTAGAAGACCATACCACATTGCAAAATTACAAAGACATAGACAGTTTGTGCCAATTTCTACAAATAAGCGAATCACGTCAAAGAGAAAGAAAATCAAGAAGATCGCAAGAAGATTACAGACCCCGAGAGACACAGGATTACAGAGATAGAAGACAAAATAATAGGAGGGACTATACAAGACGAGAATTTAATCCCAGGAGGGAAAACGAAAATAGAGACAACGGAAGAGAAAATTATGAACAAAGAAATAGGCAATGGAATGAGGACAGAAATCGAAATAACCAGAATAGAAACACCACACGCACAAATCAAGAAAACAGAAATAATGGTAGACAAAATGAACAGGGATATCGAGAAAACCGAAACAGATCCGACAGACCAAGAGAAAATAGAAGAGAGGTAAATAATACCCAGGCAGAAGAATATGACGAAGAGAGACAATACGACGAAAATACAAACAACGAGGAGCAAACGGCGTTTTTTCACGAAGGCGCTCACTAGAAACAAAGAACCAAACAGGAATTTTTTGTCACCCGAAGGAATTTATAAAACTGGCAGTAAACAATGAAAAAAGAAATGGAATAAATTTAAAATTTGTGGATGGCTTTATCAACGAGAAATCAATTAAAATTATGATAAATACTGGCTCGGAAATAACACTGGTCAACAGAAAATTAATAGAAGAAGTCAATTTAACAAATTTAATTTACAAATTACCTAGGGTGAACTTAGTGGACGCAGATAAACGGACATTGGCAACAATAAATGAAGGCATACGAATAAAGGTACGATTAGGCAAGAGATTTTATGCACTACAATGTGTAATAATGCCAAATATGTCGCATGACATGATCGTCGGAGTAGACTAATTGACAAAGAAACATGTAGTAATTGATTTCGGAAATAACAAGATCAAGATCACAGAGGAAGATGAAGAAGAACAGGAAAGTTTGAAAAACGACAAGGAACATGAGACACAGAAAATGTACGAATCAGATAAAGAACAAACAGTGGAGATGAATTTGGCAACGAAACAAGGACAAGGCAAAAAGAAAAAAAGGCGACAGAAGAAGATAAAACAAAATGAAACCTTTGATTCCTCAAAAGAGGAGATGAGCCCAGAAGAAGAGAAAATGGGACTAACAAAAGAAAATGAAAACTGGGATTCCTCAAAAGAAGAGATGAGCTCAGAAAAAGAAGAAGCGAGATTAATAGACGAAAAGAAAACATTTGAAACAGTGGTATTTGAAGAAGAGGGATGTGATAACGAGAATACAGAATATACGATAAATATGTGTAAAGAAATTAAGGAAAAAGAAAGAGAAATTATCTGCGGGGAAGGAAAGGAAAAAGAGATGAGGTTGATTTTAAGAGACTATGAAAATTTAATAAATGAAGAAAATAGAGTGGCAAAAAAGTACGAATATTCAATCGAGGTAAAAAACTTGGAAAACTTTCGATCGAAGAAATATCCGATTCCATATAAGTATCGGCAACAGGTGAAAGAATAGATTAATAAGATGTTGGAAGATCAAATTATCGAGAGATGTGGCTCACCTTATATCAATCCAATCGTGATAGTAAAGAAAAGGAGTGGAGAATTGAGGCTATGTTTGGATGCCAAAAATATCAACCAACACACTGTATCACAATATGAATCACCTTTAAACATCGAGGCCATTTTTGGAAGAATTATGGGATTCACACATATTTTCTAAAATTGATTTAAAGCATAGTTTTTGGTTGATAACTTTAGCTGAGAAATGTAGAAATTACACAGCATTTTCCATCGATTTTTCTTGTTCTTTTTAAAGTATTTGGAGGAACATAAGCGTATCGTTAGCTGTATTTTCGGAAATATGCCGTCAAATTTAATATGTTCTTGCTGCAGCAAATCATACAAACCAAATTTAATGTTAAAATGCTCTGTGTGTACTAAAGTATTTAGACATACTTGTGTTAACATTAGTGCAAATGAGCTTGAACTGATTAATGATGAAGAGAAGGGATGTGACTGGTCTTGCATAAATTGTAGACAAATTGGTAATCAGATTAAGGACTTAAAATCATTAATTCTCTCACTTGAGGCTGAAATACAAGCCCTAAAAAATGATAACCAGATTTTGAAATCTTCTTCGAACCCACTAGAAATGGAAGAAATAATACAAGAAATCAACGAACGAAATAAAAGAAAACGAAATATTATTTTCTTTGGTGTGCCGGAACAGGATCAACAACTATCTGAGGATCATCGTAAGAATAGCGATAAGTCTGAAGTTCAAAAAATAATCTCAAGCGTAAGTCCTAATGTGAATACTGCCAACATTAAGCTCTTCAGACTTGGGCAAGTTAACCAAGGGCGAATTCGACCAATTAAGGTCATATTAGATGATGAAAATGATGTATTTGCTTTAATACGGCAAGCTAAATTTCTAAGAAATGGAAACTACAAAAATGTGTCAATGTCATTTGATCGAACTAGAAATCAAATTAATTATTACAACAATGTAAAGGTTAAACTAAACAACGTGAATGCGAGTGGAAATGGATCTTTCAAAATCAAGTATATGAATGGTATACCCAAGGTAGTGCCTTTAAACCAATAGAGCCCGACAGTGTTGTAGGATGTGAACTTATATGTTATTACCAAAATGTACGTGGTCTTAACTCTAAAGTTTCAGAGTTTTATACTAGTGTAAGTGAGGGTGAATATGACATTATTGCTTTAAGTGAGACCTGGTTGAACAAGGATGTGTCCAGTCTAGAGTTGTTTCCTGATCAATACGATGTGTATAGAAAGGATCGAAAATTTGATGTTGTAGATAAAACCACTGGGGAAGGCGTCTTATTAACGCTGAAGACGGAGATTAAATCGTCTGTTATCGATGTATCCACATACGATCTACAGTTTCCCCTAATCGATATGTTAGCTGTAAAATGTTGTGTTGGTTATAGAAAATTTTATGTTTTAGTTCTTTATATTATTGATAAGTTAATTTCTGAAGACTTCGAATACTTTTTTGAATGTTTAGAACAACTGGATATATTTAATGAAACCATTGTTATATTAGGTGACTTCAATGTACCCAAGTTTGTAGATCAAAGCAGATTAGATATAAAAACATCAACTGTATTAGATTTTTTAAGTTTATTTAATTTAGTTCAATACAATGATGTACCTAATAACTTAGGTCGTTTGTTGGATTTAGTAATGTCATCAGAGAAATGTGAAATTACTCATGATGATTCTTCACTGGTTAAAGAAGATGGTCATCATCCTGCACTTATGATAAGGATTAATAATTTGGGAAAAAAGGAAATTAGGTTTTTACCAAATTCTAATTCGAAAATGTATAATTTTCGGAAAGCAAATTTCACTTCTCTGTATTCTAAACTATTACAAACTAATTGGGACTTTTTAGATAATTACGATGATGTAAATATAGCATTAAAGCAATTTTATAATATATTGTATACAATAGTTGATAGATATGTTCCGGTTAGTGTTGCCCAAAATTGGTCTTGGTCTTGCAGTCTTGGTCTTGTTCTTGCGTTTTCGCAAGACCAAGACCAAGACCAAGACCGCCTAATTTTAGCAAGACCAAGACCAAGACTTACCGTGCAAGACTTGAGCAAGAACAAGACTAAGCCTGCGAGACTCTTGCGTCTTGCAGTTAGAACTGAGGGTCGTTTTAGGGAGTATATAAATTCGGCTATATCCTTAGATACTCTATGAGAAACAAAAAAATTGTATCAAAAATTTTGAAAATTGGACTTATGCGCATTACGAACAATACCATAAACATACATAGCGAATCAAAATATTCATTAAAAGAACACTCGACACATTTGACATGTATTGAGAGGTCATTATTATAATGTAAAAATAAAATTTTTTAGTCATATATTCTTTCTCAGTAGCAGTGGCGTAGCTAGCCCCACAGGGGCCCCGTATCAAAGATTTTCGCGGGGCCCTTTTCAAGAACTGATGGAACACCGTACTTATGTGAACGTGTACTCTTTCGTATGGTGTCTAAGGTTAGACTTTAACGGATACCCTTCTCAAAAACCTGGAAGCCTTTGAAACCTGGAAGCCTTTGAAACCTTGGTGTATCGGAGGATCCTACGAATAAGTTGGGTGGATAGAGTTCGTAACGAAGTTGTTATACATTGGAGGGGAAAAATTACGGGAAGTAATCAGAACAGTAAAAGCTCGCAAACTTGAATATTTTTTGGCCATGCTATGAGGTGCTATGTGCTATCCGTATTATACTACGGGATGGAAGCGTGGATACTGAAGAAAATTGACGTGAGAAGACCGGAGACATTCGAGATGTGGATGTACCGAAGAGTGCTGAAGATCTCATGGGTAAATAGAATAATCAACGTAGAGGTAATGAGACAGACGTATGCATAAGGAAAGAGAAGTACTTCTAACAATTAAGAGAAGAAAACTGAGATATATGCGACATGTGATGAGAGGAGATAAATATCTAATACTCCACTTCATTATATAAGTAAAATCCAGGAAAAAGATTTATAGGAAGTTGATAGCTGATTTAACTCATGGCTGAAGAATCTTAGGGCATAGTTTGGATGTAGTAACAACGAATTACTTAGAGCCGCACTCTCAAAAGTAAAAATCGCTTTGATGATTGCCAACCTTCGAAGCGGAGACGGCACCTAGAGAAGAATGCGCCACCCAGAGAATTATAATATACTCCATTTAATAATAAAAGGCAAAGGAGACGGAAGAAAAAGGTCAGGTCGAAGAAAAACGTCCATGGCTTAGAAACTTAAGAGAGTGGTTTGAGAAACTCCAGCTTCCATTTTCCGAGCTGCCGCCAACAAAATTACTATAGCCAATTTGATAGCCAACACTCGATAATCAAGCACGGCACATGAAGAAGAAGACATATGTGAATAATTTTATTCCACTTTAAAATTCCTGAAATTCAATTACTCATCAGTACCAACTAACCAGCATCTGAAAGAATTACTAAGAAGTGCTGTCACCATTTATTCACTAAGATTTAAAGAATTATCAAAAGAAGTAAAATAAATTTAGTCCATTCTTTCACGGTTTTGCTCTAAATTTTAAAGAACCGCTTGGATTGACATAAAATTTGGCATACGTATAGCTTACATGTCAAAGAAAAAAAGTGATATTGTGCCGATGTGTGCTTTTGCCCTGGGGGTGACCTTCACCCCCTATTGTGTTACGCGTTAGGTCTCTGGATCTCGTAGAACCAGAGTTATAGACAATAAAAAATAGATTCATATTCACCAAATTTTAAATAGAATATTTCGACGTGAAATATCCAAAAAGTTAAGCACTTTTTGGGGAAAACCCAATTAAACTTCTTTAAAGTGTTTAAAAAAAGCTTTACTTCTGTTTTTACAAAAAGTTTCTAGCATTAAACTTAAGCAAGTTACGCTCAAAATAAAGTTGCTCCCTTTTGTTTTCACAAAAAAAAAATTGGGAAGACCACCCCCTAATTATCAGCTTAAACGAAATTAATCTTTACCGCTCCACAAATTATTTTACTTATGTTGTGTTTATATGATCTGTAAGTTTCATCGATTCAAAGTGCTTATTTTTGAAAAAATTTGGTTTCAAAATAAAATTTTTAAAAATTTAAATTTTCAAAAATATGCTTTTTTTCAAAATAACTTAAAAATTGTTAGAGATACCAAAAATTTCGAAAAACAAAAAAAGTCAGATTTGCTTTTCTGAATATCATGTATTTTTTTGTTTTTCTGTTAGACAAAAATTGATTAAGATTTGGTGTTTCTAAATGTGCATACATTCGTGATCAGTGACTCGTTCAACCCTTTTTTAACTACATCCCTTTCAATAATAAGGAGTTTGAACCGATGAAACTTACAGATCGTATAAACAATATATACACGAGTCAAGAAACTTGTGAAGTCGTAACGATTAGGTTCATTTAAGATACTAATTAGGGGGTGATTTTCTCGATTTCTTTACCAAAACCAAAAGGGACTAACTTTATTTTGAGCGTAACTTGTTTAATTTTGATTTCAGAAATTTTTTTTATAAAACAAAAATGAAGCTTTTTTTAAACACTTTAAATAAGTTGTAATGAATTTTCCCCGAGAAGTGCTTAATTTTTTGTTATTTCACGTTAAATTATTCCATTTGGAATTTGACGAATATGAACCTATTTTTCATTAGCTATAACTCTGCGTCTACTAGGTGTAGAGACGTGATATATACACCATTTTTTTTTAATTTTTTACAGGCTATATTTTTGCTAAGAATGTTTTTTCGACAAAATACTTCATATTTGAGTTATTTACGAAAAACCGTCTAAAAGCGTGGTTATTTTGTTAAAATAATAAACATAGTCACTGCCAAATAACTCGAAAAGTATTGACTTAATGAAAAAATTCTATAGAAGAAAAGTTACTTAAAATTAGCCGGTTTATCCATTTCCTGACTTTCTTTGGACGAATATTTTTTCACCCTCAAGAGGGGGTGAAAACAACCCCCAGGGCAAAAGCACATATCGGCACAATATCACTTTTTCTCTTTGACTTGTTAGCTATGTGTATGCCAAATTTCATGTCAATCCAAGCGGTTCTTTAAAATTTAGAAGTTTTACAATATTTTACCGTTAAAGAACGGACTAACTTATAATATTTAAAATTAGTACAAATAGGTTGTACTTTTATTTACAAGTGTTCATTAAATATTCTGTACAAAATTCTGTAAAAAAATTTTTAACGCCTCTTTTGCATAACTTTTTAATACGCATTTAATGACGGCTTCTAAAAAATTTCAAATTTCTATCAAAGAATATCAAGGATCTTGGCTACCCCTGTTACAGACGACAATTAGATAAGAATTAATTATTGTTTCATTAGTAGATAGAGATCTAGATCTAGTACTTACCATTGCAATCTAAATCAGTTTGAGAATCTGGTTGATAATAATAATAATAATAATAATAATAATAAGGGCAGGGTGTTGAGGGGGCGGGCCCCTGTCATACAAACAGCTACAGCCCAACAACAAGAACAACAACCACAAGCGAGCCAAACAACAGCAAGAGCTCCACTCGCTGAAGGTGCTGCGCCGGAACATCAGCCGGCGCTCACTCAAGCGGGACGACCGAGGCAGCGCATGAAATGGACTGTGTCCATTAACGAAAGCATTTTGCGCTTCTATTATAAGGTGACAAACCTCGGTCAAGAAACGATCGGCTACAGGCAACAGCTGTATGCCGAATTTTGCAGGGAGTACCCAGATATTCAAGTATCGGAGCAAAGAGTATCAGATCAATACCGGGTAATCGTAAGAAACAACCTTATCCCAGAGACTAGACGCAATACGATCAAAAGCGAAGTCGAACGGGAGATTAATAACCAAGAGCTAGTTTTAGATCAAGTCCCTAATGAAATCCTTGATGAGCAGATTCCTGAAATTCCCATACCAGAAACTCAACCTGACAATACACAGCAGGAAAACAACGAGTTGCGCGAGAGTCTAGAGAACGAAATGGCTCGTGCCGTAAAAGAGTTTAATGGAACAAATCCACTTAGCAGACCACCGCTACCACGAATAAACTCTTGTAAGAAACTAGGTGCCCTGTTACAAATTGTGAATACTGAAGTCCTACCCAATTATGACGTAGAAGCCCACACATTGGAGTATCTGCATATGCTAATCTACTGTGCGGCTACAGCAATTGCCAATGTAATGGGCGTTAAGATCAGAACACGACGGGGTACTAATAACGGAAGGACTGGTAACAGAATTGCACCCTGGGAAAAAGACTTCTCGGAAAAATTGAATTACTGCGTAGGGATATTGGTCAAGTCACAGAATATATAAGAGGTGTTACGAGTAGAAAAGTCATTAAAAGAGCTGAAGAAATAATGCGGAGCACTGCAAGACACTCGAGATACGATCCAGAAAATAACACAGCCCAACAGTGTCTGGATAAATTAAAACAAAAACTCTCCGTCTATTCAGGACGATTAAGAAGGTATAAAGTTAGTAACAACCGAAAATGTGACAATGCACTTTTTGAGAACTCTGAGAAGGCGTTCTACCGAAAACTCAATTCCACCGTAGAAAGTGTCGACAAGTCTTACCCAAGCCAAGAAGAAATTCATGAGTTTTGTGGAAATCAACTTTCCACACCAGCTGCTTTTAACAACAATGCTGGCTGGATAGAAGATACGACGCACAACTGTCACCACTACGTCACTGCTAACTACGAACCATTCACGACTGAAGAAGTCTCAAATGTCATCAAAGAGCTTCATAACTGGAAATCTCCTGGACCAGACGGAGTTCAGAACTTCTGGCTTAAAAAGTTTTGGAGTGTTCATGAGTGCTTATCAACATTAATTAATCATGTTATTTCTAATCCACAGGAATTACCATCATTTCTAACTCAGGGAACTACTTATTTAATACCCAAGGATCAAAATAACACCCAAGATCCATCCAAGTACCGCCCAATTACTTGTCTTCCAACTTTGTATAAATTGGTCACATCCTGTGTAACCCGGCGTATCTACCAACACTGTGCTCTAAACAATATCATAGAGCCTCAACAGAAAGGATGCGCTAAGGGTTCCATGGGTTGCAAAGAACAGCTTATCATCGACTCAGTCATTTCTAACCAGGCATTCACTAAAAAAAGGAACCTTTTTACTGCTTTTATTGACTATAAAAAGGCCTTTGATTCAGTACCGCATGAATGGCTAATAGATATATTGAAAATATACAAAGTAGATGGTAACATAGTGACCTTTTTAAGGCATATAATGAGAGATTGGAAGACTAAAATTCACCTCCAAATACCTGGTGAAAACAATATCGAAACCGAAAATATCGCAATCAACCGGGGCCTGTTTCAAGGAGACTCGTTGAGTCCATTGTGGTTCTGTTTAGCTTTAAACCCCCTTTCCCAGCTGTTAAACTCCACTGACTCAGGTTTTAGCATTAAAAGCAATAATACTCTGGTAGCGAAGCTCAATCATCTGTTGTATATGGATGATTTGAAATTAATGGCTTCCACTCGAGAACACCTAGAAGAGATGCTAAAAACTGTAGAAACATTTTCTAATGATATTAGTATGCAGTTCGGTCTAGACAAGTGCCGTGTTTTGAATATAGTCAGAGGAAAGGTACAGCCCGGTGGATTCGATATGCAAAATGGCCAGAACATCGAGGCCATGGGCGAGAACGATATGTACAAGTATCTTGGAGTAAAGCAGGCGCGGAAAATTGACCATAAGAAAATGAAAACTGAGATAACTACTGAGTTTATAAGAAGGGTAAAACAGCTGCTTCGTTCACAGCTTAACAGTAAAAATTTGTTTAAGGCACTAAACACCTACGCTTGTTCCGCGCTTAGCTATTCATTTGGTATTGTTAAGTGGACAAAAACGGATATAGAAAATCTTCAGCGAAAAGTACGAACACACCTCACAAAGGCACAAAAACACCACCCTAAAAGTGCAGTAGAACGAACGACATTACCCCGGTATTTAGGAGGAAGAGGACTTATGGATATAGGTGAGCAATTAGATAAACAAATTGCTAATTTAAGAACTTATTTTCAGATGCAGGCTGAGACATCTACTCTACATCGCGCTATCTGCGCGGTAGATGACACAACACCAATCAAACTGAGGGAAGCAGAACTGCGCATAAACCACCTTACTAAGGACGAAAAATTGCGCGCCTGGATGGGTAAACCTTTGCACGGGCGACATCCCAATGAGGTCAGCCAAGATTATGTCGACAATATAGCGTCGAACTACTGGTTGACATCAGGAAAGATGTTCCCTGAAACGGAGGGTTCATTACTGGCCATTCAGGATCAGGTTATACCAACCAGAAACTACCTGAAATATATCATCAAAGACCCTCAGGTTCAAAACGACAGATGCCGATATGGATGTCAAGCCCAAGAAACCATCCAACAACTTACAGGGGGCTGCCAGGCATTTGCTGCAACTGAGTACAAGGAACGGCATGACGCAGTGGGAAAAATCCTTCATCAAGAGATAGCTATCAAGCTGGGACTTCTCCAAACAGACCATCTCCCGTATTATCAATACGTCCCTGAGAGTATGCTTGAGGATGGCAACTACAAGCTATACTGGGACCGCACTGTGCTGACAGACCAAACAGTGGCACATAATAGACCAGATCTCGTACTAGTTAATAAATTAACAAGACAAACAACACTAATTGATGTGGCGATACCTAACAACAATAATCTACGTAGTAAATTCACTGAAAAGATCGCCAAGTACAGAGATCTAGAAATTCAAATACGAAGGCAATGGAGAATGCAAAGTACCCAGACGATACCTATTGTTACGTCTACTACTGGAGTCATTCCGAAGAACCTCCTCGAAAGCATAAAAAGGCTGGGTCTAAATGAACATCTTTACAAGACCATGCAGAAAGCTGTACTACTCGCAACGGCCAGATGTGTACGAAAATTTTTGGGAGATACACCTGCATACTGTTACGCGATTGACTCTACTATTTTATTTATTTATATCTTTAGTCACTAAGTTTAATTTAAATAAAGGAAGACTTACTTATATTATTTTATTTACATCACTTATTTATTTTTAATGATTACAAATAACACCAACTAACACATCTAATTTATTTACAACTCAAATTTATGATTTAATTAACTAAACATAACGATAACTAATATATACATTTCATTAAATCCGAATCGAGTACAATTATATTACGCGTCGCGGCTCATTCGTTGACTGACTGGCCTGTGCTTGAATTTCAGTCCTATATATACTTCGGCAGCGTTCGTCCCGAACGCCGTGGAAAAGGAATAGCTGTTTCGCGCGTTCTCCAGTAACGACTAGATTGTTCAGTCAGGATAGGCCAATCTGTGAGCAGACTGTTATAAATAGCGTCACATTGCCCCCTCCTTAAAAGATGGTTCCTCCTGGAACCTTGTCGGGACTGGAACTGGATGCTGGTATCTGCAACTGGACCCTCTTTTACAACTCCCAGTTGTATAAAAGTGACAGGGGACGGTCTTCTCTCCGCACCAGTAACTATGCGGATTGCAACAGACTAACACCTGGACCTCGGTGTCTTGGAAAATTTCTTCTACCATATTTCGGATAACTCTCCAGTCTAATTGGCGGCATTCTAACTTTGGCATGGCTAACTTTTGCACGTCGGACTCCAACACGTGCTCTCTCAATTGAATTAATGCATCCCATACATCTTGGTAGGCAGGTTGGTCATGGACAGTGTCTTTTGTTACCAGATAGAATAGGTAACGTGGTGCATCTTGGAGTTTCAATGCTTTGCCAGGAGCTGGCAGTTGGCATTGAAGTTCTGCAACTCGACCAAACTTCCTTCGGAAGGCGGATGCCAACCCTCGTGCGTCTTTGATACTGGCCGGGATAGTATGGGCCAGCGAATAGTCATCGGGAAGTGCGAGAAGATCTCGCTTTTCTTCAGTGGTAACACCATGTCTTGCTTTACCGGTACCTCCGTAGGCACCCATGAACTCTTCAAAGGTAAGGTCAGGTATTTCTCGAACTTGGTTGACTTCCACTTCTTCATCTACGTCGTGGTCTCCCTCGTACGGCGCCAACCGGTTATGGTGGACTATCATCGGCTTTCCCCTAGGAATCTTGCTTATTCGGTAGATAACGTCATTGATTTTCTTGACAATGAGGTACGGACCTTCCCAGAACTGCTGCAACTTGGGAGAACAACCTGTTCGCTTCTTTGGATTATAAAGCCAGACTTTGTCGTTCTCCTTGAAACATCCCTTCTCAGCTTGGGTATCGTATCGTTTCTTCATTCGGTCGCTAGCGATCTGAAGATTAGAACGGACCAACTCATGTATATCGTCCATTCTTCTTCGTAATTCATTCACGTAATCCTCACCAGCAACATCTTCTCCAGGTCGACATCCAAACTCTAGATCACAGGGTAGACGCATCTCATGTCCAAATAGGACTTTTGCTGGTGTTTGGCCAGTTGATTCATTAACAGCAGATCTATAGGCCATTGCGAAGAACGGAAGGTACTGGTCCCAGTCTCGTTGATGATTGGACACCATCTTTGTCAAATACTTGCCGACTGTCCTATTCATACGCTCCACCATTCCATCCGATTGCGGGTGATAGGCCGTGGTTCTTGTCTTCTTCATGCCTAGTTTATCACAGATTCCTTGAAATAGATCGCTCTCAAAGTTCCTTCCTTGGTCACTATGGATCTCCAGAGGTACTCCAAATCGGCTGATGCAGTCTTTGATTAACACATCTGCAATAGTGGCGGCCTTCTGGTCTGGAATTGCGTAGATCTCCACCCACTTCGTGAAGTAATCCATTATCACCAACATGTATTTGCATCCATTGTCACTTTCTGGAAATGGCCCGGCAATATCCAAAGCTATTCTTTCAAACGGACTTCCAACATTGTACTGTCTCATAGGAGCCTTTCTTTTGCGGTAGGGCCCGTTACTTGTAGCACAGGTAGTACATTTCTTACACCAGTCCTTCACATCGTCGGAACTATTCATCCAATAAAATCGTTCCCGAATTCTCTGAAGGGTCTTCTTTACACCAAAATGCCCTCCTGATGGACTGTCGTGTAACTGACGAAGTACTTCGGCTACTCTGCTCTTTGGAATCACCAACTGTGTTCTCCTCACCGAACCATCATCATTTTCTATTACTCGTTTAAGCAAGCTGTCTTCCAAGATAAATGAGTCCCACTGGGCCCAATACGTCTTAACTACTGAGCCTAGGCTTGATATTTCTTGCCAAGATGGTCGACGATTTTCTTCTTTCCATTGTCGAATCTTCTGTAAAACTGGATCTTTTTCTTGTTCTTCCTTGATCTTGGTAGGCGTCCACTCGTCGTTGACCACTGTTGTTCTTAGTACTGCTGCTTCCTTTGACTCTGTTTTGTTGCAATGGGAACATTCTGCTGGACACGGTCTTCTAGATAGAGAATCAGCGTTCCTGTGGCTAACTCCGGCCCGATGCTCGATCTTGAAATCATATTCTTGAAGTCGTTCAATCCATCTGGCTATCTGACCCTCTGGATTCTTAAACTGCATTAACCATTTAAGGGCGGCATGGTCGGTTCGGATTAGAAACTTCCTTCCGTAGAGGTATTGATAGAAGTGTTCCACTGATTTTACTACTGCTAGAAGTTCTCTTCTCGTGACGCAATAATTTCGTTCAGGTTTTGAAAGCACTTTACTAAAATATCCAAGGACTCGTTCCTGTCCTCCTTGGATCTGCGACAGCACTCCTCCAATTCCCACATTGCTTGCATCCGTATCTAAGATGAACTCTCCTTCTGGCAGTGGATACCCTAATATTGGCGCTGTAATTAAATGCCTCTTCAAAGTTTCAAAGGCCGTTTGGCAGTCTCCATCCCAGCAATAATCCCTTGCTTCCTCTGTAAGTCGCGTTAATGGCTTAGCGATATCTGCAAACTTCTTAATGAATCTCCGGTAGTAAGTACATAGTCCCAGGAAACTTCTCACTTGATGTTTATCAGTTGGTTCCGGCCATTCCTTAATGGAATCGATTTTTCCTTCGTCCACGGCCACTCCTTCTTTGCTGACTATATGGCCTAGATAATTGACTTTACTTTGAAATAGCTGGCATTTCTTGGGGTTTAACATTAACTGGGCAGCTTTAAGTCGATTAAAAACGTCTTCTAAATTCTTCAGGTGGTCTTCAAACGTCTCTCCCAAAACGATTATGTCGTCTAAATACACCAGGCACGTTTTCCAAGATAACCCTCTCAACACATTTTCCATAAGCCTCTCAAATGTCGCAGGAGCGTTACAGAGTCCAAACGGCATAACGTTGAATTCCCATAATCCAGATCCTGTCGTAAAGGCCGTCTTCTCTTTGTCCACTGGATCCATTTCTACCTGCCAATATCCAGACTTCAAGTCCAACGTAGAAAACAATTTACTTCCAGCTAATGTGTCCAACGTGTCGTCGATCCGAGGCAGAGGATAACTATCTTTCTTGGTAACATTGTTCAACAAACGGTAGTCCACACAGAACCTCGTAGTTCCATCTTTCTTCTTGACCAGGACCACCGGAGAGACCCATGGGCTCGTAGAAGTTTCTATCACCCCGTCTTTCTTCATTTCTTGAACAATCCTTTCAGCTTCCTCTCTCTTCGCCTGTGGTAATCGTCGAGCTGATTGACGAATTGGCCTAGCGGTACCAGTGTCAATTTTATGTTTGACAACTGTCGTTCTTCCTGTCTTTCCTCCTTTCGGTACGAATATGTCACGATATTGCCTAAGAAATTCCCTTAATTTCCTTTTCTCCACTTGATTCAGAGATTGGCCTGCAACTGCAACCATTTGGTCGAACTTGTCGTTGGAATTATCTGATGTTGTTGTCTGACGGATTATGGACGTCACGGGTACACAAGTTCCTACTTTTGTCTCCTTCTTGATGGTCACCGGGTAGTCATTGACATTAATCAATCTCACGGGAATTTCTTTAGCAGAAGTAACCAATTCCTTTCCAATTATGATTCCTCGGCCAACCTCCTCGTCGTGGTTCCATGGCTCCATCATAACAGGCGTTCCTTCTTCTACAATTCCCTGTAGCCGCGCTACGATGATCGTTTCACTCCTCGCAGGCACAACTGTATCTTCTCTAATAGCTGCTAGCATAGTGCTGTCATCATGTGGATGAAGAAATACCTCCTCGTTGCCAACTTTGATTACCCTGTTCTTAAAATCCAATTGAAATCCATGCAAATTCATTACGTCCATTCCTAATATAACATCTTCTTCGATGTCTGCAACTATGACAGTATGGACGAACTTTTCTGCTCCAATCCCTAATTGTATCTGGATTTCTCCGTGGGTGTTGGCATTTTCACCTGTGGCAGTCCGCAGTCGCAACCTCGTTGGTAAGAGTTTCTTACGGCTGTTTATAACTGACGGTCGTATAATGGTCCTGGTCGCTCCGGTATCCACCAACAATGTATACTTTTTACCATTTATTTCTCCATCTACATATACACTATCTTCACGACATTTCAAAGAAGCTATTAGTATGAGATGGTCTTTAGAGTAGTTCTGAGTCGAGGCTGCCCCCCTAGGGTCTGTGCGCTCTCTTATTTCCTGCTGGCGAGTTTCTTGATTTGCGTTCTTCCTTAACCTCCGTGCGTGCCCCTTTTCACCACAATTGCAGCAATTCATGGTCTTCGTTTTCTTCGATGTAAAGCCTTTCATCATATTTACCAGCTGGTCAAGTTTGTCTTCATCCTCTTCCTCTTTCACGGTCCTAACTTTACTGTACCCGCCAGAGGCCTGGGTAGCTGATTCGTATTCGAGGGCGGCAGACAAGACATCGACCAGCGTCTTGTGACGAGCTAATCGCAGTGTTCTTTGCATTTCATGATCACGAAGGCCATCAATAAATGTTTGAACAGCCAACTTTTCCATCATGTCTTCGGGAGCTGTTGGATATGCATATCGTACCAACCTGGCAATGTCGACCTCGTATTCTTGAAGAGCTTCATCTTTCTTTTGTCTTCGATTTTTAAACTGCGACTGAGAGACATGCTCTAAATGTTCGTGCCCCTATCGCATATTCAGTCTCTTCTTCAGCTGCTCGAAGTCATCTGTCTCCTCTACGGCTATGGTCTGGAGGACATCCAAAGCGTCGCCTCGAAGAGCAATAGTGAGGTTTACAGCTTTTTCTTTTTCGGACCATCCGTTCGCTCTGGCCGCACATTCAAACTGTTTCATGTAGTTGTTCCATGATGACTTTCCGTCGAAATTTGGCACCTTAACACGAGCATGACCTACACTCCCTTCAACTATCGACCGTGGCTCCAATTTGTATTTGGTTTCATCATCTTTAATATCTGTTAAGATGGGTTCCACCACTTTGTCCACTTTTTCAGTTTCCTCCAGTTTCTTTTCTATTTCCTTGATCTTTTCTTCAAAAGTAGATTTTATGGACAATATCTTGTCGTCAAAATCCGAAGTGACTTTAGAGATCTTGTCAGTCATCTTGCTTTCAAGGGATGAAATATCACCCGAAACTTTCAAAATATCACTAGAAACTTGGGAGATTTCACCAGAAACCTTTTTCTCTAATGATGTAATGTCTGTGGAAACTTTGTTCTCTAACGATGTAATGTCTGTCGAGACTTTGTTCTCTAGCGATGTAATGTCTGTCGATACTTTAGAAACATCGGAGGAAACTTTCGAAATCGACGAGATCACAGCAGCATGCTTGTCTTCAAACAAATAGGTTTCTGGATCTTGACCCTCTTCTTGAAGAGCGTTCTTTAGACGTTCGACTAGATCAGCCTTTTTCCCAGTAGTGTCCATGTCTCTCTCTTCTAACTGGTTGCGGAGCTCCTTAACGATCAATTCAGTGATTTTCTTATGTTGTGAAGACATTGTCACACACTTTATTTATTACGATTTATATTTTATTTATTTTTAAAAGTTCCACACTCTATTTAAACCGAAAATTTACGTTAAATTTATGTATTTCAAGTATCCTCACTTCTGCACCATTTTGTTACGCGATTGACTCTACTATTTTATTTATTTATATCTTTAGTCACTAAGTTTAATTTAAATAAAGGAAAATTTACTTATATTATTTTATTTACATCACTTATTTATTTTTAATGATTACAAATAACACCAACTAACACATCTAATTTATTTACAACTCAAATTTATGATTTAATTAACTAAACATAACGATAACTAATATATACATTTCATTAAATCCGAATCGAGTACAATTATATTACGCGTCGCGGCTCATTCGTTGACTGACTGGCCTGTGCTTGAATTTCAGTCCTATATATACTTCGGCAGCGTTCGTCCCGAACGCCGTGGAAAAGGAATAGCTGTTTCGCGCGTTCTCCAGTAACGACTAGATTGTTCAGTCAGGATAGACCAATCTGTGAGCAGACTGTTATAAATAGCGTCACAATACCAAGTCACCTAGTGCTCGATAACACGGAAAGAGTCCCACCAGAGCTCAATCCTTTTGATACCGTAGGTATCTGGGATGAGTCAATATTCCCCTTAAAGGGAGTGTGAGCCGTATGGCTAAATCTGGATAATAATAAACCCCCTAAAATTCACCTCCAAATACCTGGTGAAAACAATATAGAAACGGAAAATATCGCAATCAACCGGGGCCTGTTTCAAGGAGACTCGCTGAGTCCATTATGGTTCTGTTTGGCTATGAACCCTCTATCACAGCTATTAAATTCCACTGACTCAGGTTTTAGCATTAAAAACAACAATACTGTAGTAGCGAAGCTTAATCATCTGTTGTATATGGATGATTTGAAATTAATGGCTTCTACTCGAGACAATCTAGAAGAAATGCTAAAAACAGTAGAAACATTCTCTAATGATATTAATATGCAATTTGGACTAGACAAGTGCCGCGTTTTAAATATAGTCAGAGGAAAGATACAGCCCGGATATGCAAAATGGCCAGAACATCGAGGCCATGGGTGAAAACGATATATACAAATATCTTGGAGTAAAGCAGGCGCGGAAAATTGACCATAAGCAAATGAAAACTGAGATAACTACTGAGTTTATACGAAGGATAAAACAGCTGCTTCGTTCACAGCTTAACAGTAAAAATTTGTTTAAAGCACTAAACACCTACGCTTGTTCCGCGCTTAGTTATTCATTTGGTATTGTTAAGTGGACAAAAACAGATATAGAAAATCTTCAGCGAAAAGTACGAACACACCTCACAAAGGCACAAAAACACCATCCTAAAAGTGCAGTAGAAAGAACGACATTACCACGGAATCTAGGAGGAAGAGGGCTTATGGATATAGGTGAGCAATTAGATAAACAAATTGCTAATTTAAGATCTTATTTTCAGATGCAAGCTGAGACATCTACTCTACATCGCGCTATTTGCGCAGTAGATGACACAACACCGATCAAACTGAGGGAACCAGAAATGCGCATAAACCACCTCACTAAAGACGAAAAAATGCGCACCTGGATGGGTAAACCTCTGCACGGGCGACATCCCAATGAGGTCAGCCAAGACTATGTCGACAATACAGCGTCGAACTATTGGTTGACATCAGGAAAGATGTTCCCTGAAACGGAGGGTTCATTACTGGCTATCCAGGATCAGGTTATACCAACCAGAAATTACCTGAAATATATCATCAAAGACCCTCAGGTTCAAAACGACAGATGCCGATATGGATGTCAAGCCCAAGAAACCATCCAACATCTTACAGGGGGCTGCCAGGCATTTGCTGCAACTGAATACAAGGAACGGCATGACGCAGTGGGAAAAATCCTCCATCAAGGGATAGCTATCAAGCTGGGACTTCTCCAAACGGACCATCTCCCGTATTATCAATACGTCCCCGAGAGTATGCTTGAGGATGGCAACTACAAGCTATACTGGGACCGCACTGTGCTCACAGACCAAACAGTGGCAATAATAGACCAGATTTCGTACTAGTTAATAAATTAACAAGACAAACAACACTAATTGATGTGGCGATACCTAACAACAATAATCTACGTAGTAAATTTACTGAAAAGATCGCCAAGTACAGAGATCTGGAAATTCAAATACGAAGGCAATGGAGAATGCAAAGTACCCAGACGATACCGATTATTATGTCTACTACTGGAGTCATTCCGAAGACCCTCCTCGAAAGCATAAAAAAGCTCGGTCTAAATGAACACCTTTATAAGACCATGCAGAAAGCTGTACTACTCGCGACGGCCAGATGCGTACGAAAATTTCTGGGAGAAACTCCAGCATACCAAGTCACCTAGGGCTCGATAACACGGAAAGAGTCCCACCAGAGCTCAATCCTTTTGATACCGTAGGTATCTGGGATGAGTCAATTTTCCCCTTAGAGGGAGTGTGAGCCGTATGGCTAAGTCTGGATAATAATAATATAGTCACAGAATACATACGAGGTGTAACAAGTAGAAAAGTCATCAGAAGAGCTGAAGATATAATGCTGACTACCGCAAGACACTCAAGATATGATCCAGAAAACAACACAGCCCATCAGTGTCTGGACACGTTAAAGCAAAAGCTCTCCGTTTATTCAGGACGACTAAGGAGGTACAAAGTTAGTAACAACCGCAAAAGCGACAATGCTCTTTTTGAAAGTTCTGAAAAGGCGTTCTATGGAAAACTCAATTCCACTGTAGAACGTGTCGATAAGACTTACCCAAGCCAAGAAGAAATTCATGAGTTTTGGGGAAGTCAACTTTCCACGCCAGCTGCTCTTAACAACAATGCTGAATGGATAGAAGAAACGACACAAAACTGCCAACACTACATTACCACCCTTTACGAACCCTTCACTACTGAAGAAGTCTCAAATACCATCAAAGAGCTTCACAACTGGAAATCTCCTGGACCAGACGGAGTTCAAAACTTTTGGCTCAAGAAGTTTTGGAGTGTTCATGAATGCTTATCAGCACTAATTAATCATGTTATTTCTAATCCGCAGGATATACCATCATTCCTAACTCAGGGAACCACTTATTTAATTCCGAAGGATCAAAATAACACCCAAGATCCAGCCAAATACCGCCCAATTACTTGTCTTCCAACTTTGTACAAATTGGTCACATCCTGTGTAGCCCGGCGTACCTACCAACACTGTGCTCTGAACAATATCATAGAGCCTCAACAGAAAGGATGCGCTAAGGGTTCCATGGGTTGCAAAGAACAACTCATCATCGACTCAGTCATTTCTAACCAGGCATATTCCAAAAAGAGGAATCTTTTTACTGCCTTCATTGATTACAAGAAGGCCGTTGATTCAATGCCGCATGAATGGCTTTTAGATATATTGAGAATATATAAAGTCGATGATAATATAGTGACCTTTTTACAGCATATAATTACGGAGTGGAAGACTAGAATTCACCTTCAAATACCTGGTGAAAATAACATCGAAACTGAAAATATCGCAATCAGCCGGGGCCTGTTTCAAGGAGATTCGTTGAGTCCACTGTGGTTCTGTCTAGCTATGAACCCACTATCTCAGCTATTGAACTCCACAGACGCAGGTTTTAGCATCAAAAATAACAACAATGTGGTGGCGAAGCTTAATCATTTACTGTATATGGATGATTTGAAATTAATGGCTTCCACTCGAAACCAACTCGATGAGATGCTAAAAACTGTAGAAACTTTTTCTAATGATATTAGCATGCACTTCGGACTAGACAAGTGCCGTATTTTAAATATAGTCAAAGGAAAAGTACAGCCCGGAGGATTCGATATGCAAAATGGCCAGAACATCGAGGCCATGGGTGAAAACGATATGTATAAATATCTTGGAGTAAAGCAAGCGCGGAGAATTGACCATAAACAAATGAAAACAGAGATAACTACTGAGTTTATATATATATATATATATATATATATATATATATATATATATATATAATCGATAACCCTGCTACCCTAAGGTGTTGGGCATAAAGTCTAAAATAAAGTCTGTTTTTATGCTTCGTACACAAACTTCCTCCAATCCTTCTTATTTCTTGCCATTTTCTTCGCTTGTTCTTTAGTGACTCCTCTTTTGTCTAGGATGGCAGCGATTTCATCGTCCCAGGTCTTCATGGGCCTGCCCCTCGGTCTTTTCAGGTTTCTTCTCGCTTTGTAACGGTCCACCCGTTATAATATAATTTTAGCTCTTTAATTATTTTTTATAATTATTTTCTCCTGACCTCCCAATTAATTTCTGTAACTTTCTCGTAAAGGACCACTTATGTGACGTCACACGTCGACGTCTGCGGAACAATTGTAGAATCGTTCCGTGACATTTAATTCATGTTTTGTGGTCGTTTGAGATGCTCCTCTTGGAAGGTGAGGGAGAAGTTCCGTAGCACGTGGCACTTGTGGCTGGAGATTCAACGAGCATGGATGGGTGGCGTGTGCAAATAGTAGGTCAAATTTAGAGGTTAGACCTCCAATATGTGAATTTTGGAGTTTGGATTACCAAAAACTTATTTGTGGAAGGAATAAGTAATTAATCCAATGGGATTTCTGCACAACATCATCGTATCACACGGTAAATAGCAATATCTGTTTTTTATAAATAGTTTTTATAACCACCTGTTGTCACTCTTGTTCCAGGTGACAAAATATATATTCTTTCTGATGTGTGCGATGTGTAAATTTAATCAGTGAATTGTTCTTTTAATTATTCTATTATCTATAAGTAATATCTTTTAATTAGTCCCATATCTATAGATAATATTTATCCAGAGAAAATTCTAATAGTTTTAATTTTTTTGGTTATACTAAAGTAACTTCTAATATCATTTATAAGTACCCTATAATAATTACTTTAAAGAAATCATATTTATTCCAAATCCACATGTCTGTAATGAGAACTCACATAAACTTTGTCAAGGTCAAGTACTTCAGTAATTAAGAGGTCTCTTTTTGTGTGTTTTTTATTACTATCTATTCAAAAAAAAACCCCTTTCCTAGTTTTTCTTCCTTTTCTTTGATTTATTGTATACTTGGGAAATTGAAATAAACGGGAGTTATGTTTTTGTAGCCACCCATGTGAGAACTTACAACACCTCGAAACACCGTGAGGCCAATCTCCAGCCATAAGTCGCCAGGGAATACGTCTTTTTGGGAACAAGCTATGGGAGCGTTCCAGCTCAATTTTCGTCTTGGCACCTGGGCCTACAGGAGTCATGGGGTCGCACCATCCTGGTGCATCATTTTCTAGGATGCAACCGCAACCTCGTTTGGGAACATTTAGTGAGGTGTTGTAGTAACTATTGGTTTTTTTATATTTCAGACTATCTGTTAAATACACTGTTTTTTTTTCCAGATTTAGGTTACCTCTGGTTTTTTTTTGGCATATTTGTATATTAGATTATTTGGTTCCCAAACTTTGTATCTACGGTAACTTCTTGTGCACAGGAATAAGCCTAGAGAAAATTAGGTTTTTAATACTTTATTATTGCTTTGATATTGGTTTATGTAATTCGGGTATAGTATATTGTGCAACAAGTGCAGAAAGGTACTAATTTCTCACGAGTTTGAAAAGTTGCGGTACGAGCGCAAGCGAGTGCCGCAATTCAAACGAGTGAGAAATTACCTTTCTGCACGTGTTTCACACTATACTTTTTCTACAAGCACAGTTTTTCCTAAAAATAAAAATCACAATTTCCAAACGACGATTAATTATAATAGGTACCTATGTGATAAATTTTAAACTGTATTTAATTAATACCTACTAATCAATTTAAATTCCTTATACCTAAATAAATTGCACAGAAATCAGTTAAAAAATTAATGCACTGCCTTAATTTGTTTAAATTTAAACAATTATTACACATTATTTACATTATATAGGGCTTTTCATCGACTGTCATTTGTTTCGAGCTTCTGTCATGTGTCACATAATATTAATATATCTACGCCATACGCACAAACCATACATACTCATAGACGTTTCACGTAAATTGTCAAGGTCAAGACAGCAAATTAGTTACCATTCCAATCCAGAGATGTCGCTGTCAGTCAATTCTCTTGTCATATTTAACAACTGACAGTTGACAATTAAATTAATTTGTTACTTACTTTTTATTTTACAGTTTGTGGCTTAATTATTTTATTATAGTGGTGTTACGTTTTTAATTAGATTTAATCACAATTTTAATCAATTGTATTAAAACCTCCTCTCCGTTTTTATGAGTAGAATTTTTAGTTTGCTTTGATCATCCCGTGTTGTTTCTCCACATTTAAAAAAACAATATATTAGATCCTGAAACAGTTTATTCCAATAGACAAGTGTGTCATCAACATTTCGGACCTATATATTTTTGGAAGTTTGTAAAAGATTATAAGGTATTTATCTAAACAATCATCCTACAAGATTCTTTCAAAAATTTTCATTCAACTCATTACACTTCAGTGCTTTCACGTGACACATGGCAGTAGTGTTTAGTATTTTGAAAACGAATTGGAATATTTGAAGTTTTCAGTAAAACCGTAAAACTATGATTTTTGGTTATATTGGTATTTCAGCCACGATTACAACACTACCTACTAACAGAAAGACAATACTTTTAGTAGGTATTTTTTATGTAGGTAGATGGAACTTTTAAGGTAATTTTAACTCATAGTATAATTAGGTATTGAATAAAACATTGAATTGTCTTTCTGTTGTTTTAATTTCCTGCGAAATTTCATCAAAAATCCCGCAAAATTTATAATTTGAAATTCCCACGTAACTAAAATTTGTCAATTTAGTTCCCATTCCAATCAAGAGATGGCGTTAATTCGATCCGAAAGATTAACATGGTCGTGAAACGTCTATGAGTATGTATGGTTTGTGGCCATACGTCTTTGGTTTGTATCATTGGTATATGTCAATAACATATGACGTAGATATATTAATATTATGTGACACATGACAGAAGCTCGAAACAAATGACTGTGAATGAAAAGCCCTATTTATGCAGTCATGGATTTACACAAAACCTACTTCATTCGACGTCTCTTGCACAGGTTGCTAAATCCTTATTGGTTATTTGATAATTATAAAATGTTTAAGGCTATGGGTACATAATTCGCAAATATTTTACGTGTATCCCTACTTTTTCTGTCTTTACACGGCAAATTACGTGTAGTAAAATTCACACTGGTGTGGATATGTAAACATTACTAGAATGTCATTCTACTTGAAAATGTCATAATTAATTTAAACAGATGGCTTTTGAATGTTCTTGGATAACTGTTATTTTTATAATTGCAAATTATTAATTCAGTTAATAAATGTGATAATTTTTTCACTAACTATGTTTTCAGTGACTGTAATAATTTATTTGTACAACAAAAACTAATAATCAATCGAGAAAAGAGGAAAAGTGTTAAAGTGATTTTTTAATAATATGTTGTTATTTTGGAACGCTTACAATTTTGAACATCTCTAACAACAAAATACTTGGATCACAGGATATATCTGATGTATTCTCTGCTTGGATCTTTCACAAATAATACACAATAAATAACTTTTTATTAAGTTCACGTCTTAAATCAATTATTTATCAAATACACTATATATCAATAATATTTAATCAATTTCTCAAAATATTCCCGATGCAATGTCAAATATTTAAAATTGTCACTGATTGTCAGTGTCTGACTGACAATATATGCTGACAATATTATATTCGGTTGAGTGCGTTGTAAGACAAAGACAGTTTTGGAAAATATTACCACGGCATTGTGTTCATTTTTTTCAAATCCTGAAAAAACCAATAAATATTTTAGAAAAATTTAAACGCAGAATGAAAGACTAAATTATTACCGAGGGCCGAAAGTCCCTTAGAATAAATAAAAAGTTTATTTTGAATGAGATATTTGAATTTAAAAATCACACTAAATTTTCTCTTAGTTTTTTCACCCCTGTAACTTATTAAAATAAACATTGTAGAAGTTCTCAGGGACTTTCGGCCCTCGCTAATAACGTAATCTTTCATTCTGCGTTTAAATTTTTCCAAAATACTTATTAGTTTTCTCAGGATTTGAAAAAAATGAATCCCCATTTGAATAGCATTGCAGCCGAAAATACGTTCCGATCCTCTTAATAAGAATAAAATTGTAAAATAAAACAGTTGTAACATCCATAATTTAGTTTCTGAGCTATAGTTAAATATAACAATTGTCTTATAGGTTACATATTTGTCTAAAGTTTAACCACGGATGTAAACAGAATATAACGTTACTCAGAATGCGGTAGTCCACGGATGTAAACAGAATATAACGTTACTCAGAATGAGGTAGTCAACTGTGCAAAAAAGAACTTTGCGGCACAGAAACGTCACTTTGCGGCACAGAAACGTCACTTTTCTGCACACTAATGTCAAATATCTTATACTGTGAGAAGATATCAAGTTTGCTAACATAAAACCGTGCAGAAAAGTGCACTTTGAATAGTGGTTGTAGAAAAAATGTATTTTGTAATATTACTTGCTTGTTTCCCAAATATTTTACTGTTATTCGCTTTATTCCATTTGTTCGGTTAATTTAGGTCATCGTCGGTATTTATCTCAACTTCATTTCTACTTTAGTCAATTGTATATTTAACTTTATTTATTCATTATTGTATTTTCCCTTAGTGAGGCTTGGGCCTATTTATTTGTAGTATTTTCATCTTTGTCAGTTTCCTTTAGTTGTACGTAGCAGGCGTACTATAACCATTTGGTAGAAGACTTATGTAATTTTGTACCCTATATGTTAGTGAAAGGTACTTATACCTGTAATTTTGTAACAGGTAACATTGTTGTTATCTTAGATATAACCTCTGTATAACTTTGGTCATGTTAGAGTCACAGCATAATATGAACTTGCTTAACTCAGAGATTGTTAAAAATCTGGTAGTTAATTTTAATAAATATTTACTTATTTTGTATATCAATTATTTTATTACTCCTTTATGTTCATTATTACAGGTTTGATATATTTAATATTTGACAGCAGTATAAGATACCTGGGAAAATGATCGAAGATCATTTTCATGGCGCCCATGATTTGTTAGATTTATTTATCTTGTTCGTCTTTAGCAATTATCCATCTTCGTTCAGTTTCAGTACATTATTCTTATTTTATTATTTCATCTTTTAGTCATCATTACTATCTATATAGAGCTACTGTTCTTCGACAGGCATGCAAACGAGCCGTATCCATCCTTGAGTGTCAAGTGGTTTTCTTGCATCTCTTGCTAGCCAACTCTATTCAGTTTGCCTCTGTCTCTTCCCACTTCTACTTCTATCCCTTCTAATCCCCCTTTCTTAAGTACTACTGCAAAGTAGTATTTTTTTTTATTTTCCTATTGCGGCTTCTCAACGTAGAAGTCACTTCACCTTTTCTTTACACACCCCACATTCTCTTCTTTTCAGCCACAACTATCTAGTCTTTTTCTTTTTTTTTCCTTACTTCTGTTGGAGTACCTATATCTTTCTTTTTACTTTCACTCCAACAGAAGTTCATTTTTGTTACACTGGCTCAACTACTTAGTTACCTTAGTTCTTTTTTTAACTATTTAGTTAAATAGTCTTTTCTTTTTTTTCCTTACTTCTGTTGGAGTATATCTTGCTTTTTACTTTCACTCCAACAGAAGTTTTCTTCTTTTTGTTACAGCTTCCCAAACTTGTTTTACTGGCCTTCCTTTATCCATCCTAACCATGTGGCCGTACCATCTTAACTGGGCTGCTTCGATTTTCTTCTCTATTGGTTGGACTTTAAGGCGTTCTCTTATTCCCTCATTCCGTATCCTGTCCATCCTGGTCACACCTAGTACTCTTCTTAAATACTTCATTTCCATGCTTTGCAGTTTCTTCTTTAGTCTGGTGGTGAGCGTCCAGCTTTCACATCCAAATGTTAGGATAGGTACGAAAACTGTGTTGTAGATTGTTATCTTGGCTTTTTGGGATACTTCCTTTTTCGATAGAAATGTGCTCTTAATTGCATGGTATATGCGGGCTGCGCTTGCTATTCTGTTGTTTATCTCAGTATCGTGTGCACCCCTACTCTCTATTTGAACTCCCAGGTATTTGAAAGTTTCAACTTGTTCTAGGGTGTCGTTATTGATTTTAATTTTTGTACGTTTATCTGTTTTCCCACATATCATGACCTTAGTTTTACTTTCGTTAATCCTCAGATTACGTTTTTCAAGTTTATCCCTCCATATTTGGAGGTTTCTCTGTAGTGCGGCCTCATGTCTTCCAAACACAACGAGATCATCTGCAAATGCACATTCTGCTATCTGTATCATTTCGAGGTTTCTATGTCCAACATATATTTTCGATGTTTCTTCTCTGGTTTCCTTCATTACATCATCTAGAACAATATTGAACAAGATGGGGCCTAGTACACCTCCTTGTCTTAAGCCATCATTAACTATAAACTCGTCCGATTCCATATTATCTGTTCTTACTCTATTTCTTCTGTTTTTGTATAGGCTCATAATAGCTTTTCTGAGTTTAGTGTCTACTTCCCTGTTCATTAGGCTTTTGTCGATTTCTATCCTTGGTGTTCTGTCAAATGCTTTTTCTAGATCTATAAAAGCTTGGTGTAGTTCTGTGCTTGTATTTCGCGTATTTTGTATTAGCTGCTTGAGTGTGAAAATATGGTCATGAATGCTTCTTCCCTTCCTGAATCCGCTTTGTGACTGTTCCAGTTTGTGGTCCACTTCTTGTAATAATTTTTTCTCTAGTACTCGTTCGTAGACTTTGGAAGGAATACTCAGGAGGGTTATACCTCTATAATTACTGCAGTCTCGTCTGTCTCCTTTTTTGACGAGTTTATACGAAGTACGAGTACTGAGTTTATACGAAGGGTAAAACAGCTGCTTCGCTCACACCTTAATAGTAGAAATTTGTTTAAGGCACTAAACACCTACGCATGCTCCGCACTTAGCTATTCATTTGGCATTGTTAAGTGGACAAAAACTAACATAGAAAATCTTCAGCGAAAAGTAAGAACGCACATCACAAAGGCACAAAAACACCACCCAAAAAGTGCAGTATAAAGAACGACATTACCACGGAATTTAGGAGGAAGAGGTCTTATGGATATAGGTGAGCAATTAGACAAACAAATTGCTAATTTAAGATCTTATTTCCAGATGCAGGCTGAATCATCTACTCTACATCGCGCTATCTGCGCAGTAGATGACACAACACCGATAAAACTGAGGGAAGCAGAACTGCGCATAAACCACCTTACTAAGGACGAAAAAGTGCGCACCTGGATGGGTAAACCTCTGCACGGGCGACACCCCAATGAGGTCAGCCAAGATTATGTCGACAATATAGCGTCGAACTACTGGTTGACATCAGGAAAGATGTTCCCTGAAACGGAGGGTTCATTACTGGCCATTCAGGATCAGGTTATACCAACCAGAAATTACCTGAAATATATTATCAAAGACCCTCATGTTCAAAATGACAGATGCCGATATGGATGTCAAGCCCAAGAAACCATCCAACATCTTACAGGGGGCTGCCAGGCATTTGCTGCAACTGAGTACAAGGAACGGCATGACGCAGTGGGAAAAATCCTTCATCAAGAGATAGCTATCAAGCTGGGACTTCTCCAAAGCGACCATCTCCCATATTATCAATACGTCGCTGAGAGTATGCTTGAGGATGGCAACTACAAGCTATACTGGGATCGCACTGTGCTCACAGACCAAACAGTGGCGCATAATAGACCAGATCTCATATTAGTCAATAAATTAACGAGACAAACAACCCTCATTGATGTGGCGATTCCTAACAACAATAATCTACGTACTAAATTTACTGAAAAGATCGCCAAGTACAGAGATCTGGAAATTCAAATACGAAGACAATGGAGAATGCAAAGTATCCAGACGATACCGATTATTATGTCTACTACTGGAGTCATTCCGAAGACCCTCCTCGAAAGCATAAAAAAGCTGGGTCTTAATGAACATCTTTATAAGACCATGCAGAAAGCAGTACTACTCGCAACGGCCAGATGTGTACGAAAATTTTTGGGAGATACACCTGCATACCAAGTCACCTAGGGCTCGATAACACGGAAAGAGTCCCACCAGAGCTCAATCCTTTTGATACCGTAGGTATCTGGGATGAGTCAATTTTCCCCTTAGAGGGAGTGTGAGCCGTATGGCTAAATCTGGATAATAATAATAATAATAATAGCTTTATTGCCCAACAGTTTCCCATTTACAGGACAATGATAAAAATATTACATAATTTATAACACCTATTATAGGTAAGATAAAGATTTAAGCAGTAGTACCAAAAAATAACATTAATAATACAAGTTAGACTAAAATTAATATAAATTCAAACAGAAAAAGAAAATAAATTAATAAAAATAAATAAAATAAAAAATTAGTGCTTACTTCAGACACTCAATAGCTACTTTTATAAAGTTCCTTTGAGAACATGAAAAAATGTCACAATGCTTACCAATAACATTAAAATTTCTACACATTACATTAATAGGAGCCTTACATAGAATATTTGTACGAGCTCTTGTACACCTAAATAATACATTTGTTCTTAAATTTGACCTTGGAATATTAAAATTAATGTTTCCTAATATTGAAATACAATCAATTGCATTATTAACAAGTTTGTACAAAAAAATTAAAGATGCAACTTTTCTTCTTAATTCTAAACTACACATACTAAAACGATCACACAAGTAGTTATTATCTACACCTCTAGCCGGATAAAGACCATTTACTTTAAACATTAAAAATTTTAGAAATTTTCTCTGAACGCTTTTAATTGCAATGTTATGACAATCATAGAAAGGACTCCATACAATACTGGCATATTCAAGTTTAGAGCGGACATAAGTATAATATAGCAATGTTAATGACTTTATATTATTAAATGACTTACAATTGCGAATTAAAAACCCATAAGCCATCAACGCTTCAGAAACTTTAACACACATATGTTCCACAAAAGTCAGTTTTGTGTCAAAAATTACACCCAAATCCTTATCCGTGTTCTGTCTTTCTAATATTCTATCGTGACAACTATAGTTAAATACAAATAAACTTGATTTCCTAGAAAAAGTGACTACTTTACATTTTTTTGTGTTAAGTTGTAATTTGTTGCTGTTGCACCAATTTTCCAATATTTCTATATTCTGCTGAAGTTGGTTACAATCATCCAGCTCCCTAATAGTAGAAAATATTTTCAAATCGTCAGCAAAGCCCAGTCTTTCGCATGAAATATTTTCAAGAAGGTCATTAATAAATAGTAGAAAGAGCAATGGACCGAGATTGGAACCTTGAGGCACACCAGACGCAGCAAGATATTTTTCTGAGACATAACCATTATATGCTACAAACTGCATCCTTCCCTGAAGATACGATTTTAACAATAAAAGAGCACTGTCAGTAAAACCAAATGTTGAAAGCTTGCTAAGGAATACTTCATGATAAATTCTGTCAAAAGCCTTCGAAAAATCGGTATATATAACATCAACTTGCCATTATCGTCAATAACTTCAGAAAGGTATTGGGTAAAATAAACCAAGTTGGTTACAGTTGATCTTTTATTAACAAAACCATGCTGACGAGATGAAATATAAAGTTGAACAGAAGATAAGATCCTATTATATAATACGATTTCGAAAACCTTTGAAAAATTAGATAAAATAGAGACAGCTCTATAGTTTTCTATTTCTGACTTCACCCCAGCCTTAAATATCGGACACACCCTTGCTTCCTTCCATAGCTCTGGATACTTCATTTGTTGTATAGATAAGTTTATAATCTTGGTTAAAGGTATGACAAACGCACCAGCGCAATCTTTAATAAGAAACGAGGGAAGCTTGTCAGGGCCTGATATCATCTTATCTTTTAACTTTCTGATAGCAGCAGCATTTATTTCATCCTCTGTAACCGATTGAAAATTAATTGATGTCATATATGGGTTTATTGGATAATTGCAACCACCTTCATCATCAGAAACTAAATAAACACTACTGAAAAATTCCGCAAAAGCATTCACTATGGCTTGCGGATCTTTGTAATCACTTCCCTCAAAACTCATGTTGCCAGGAATTCGTGATGATTTATTTCTAGAGTGAATGTAAGACCAGAACTTAGTCTTGTCTTGAGAAATATTTGTTTGAATATCCTCCAAGTAATTGTCATATGCCACCTTGACCTGATATTTTATTAGTCGTCGTAATCTTTTAAACTCAATAAAATCGGAATGAATCTTAGATTTTTTATATTTGCGTCGGAATTTAGCTTTTAGTTTTATGTTTTTTATAATCGCGGAATCAAACCAAGGTGGATATTTATGAGCATGATTTTTGTAAACCGGAATATGCTTATCAAAAATTTCATAAATTTTATTATAAAAAGTTTGTACAGCAATATCTACTTCGTCGCAGCATTCGATAAAACTCCAATCACTCTGTAGGATACTTGAATATAAGTTAACAAAATCTGCATTCCTAAAATTATAAGCTTTATCAAGTGAATTTGGAATAAACGTTACTTCCTTAGAAAATATGTTGTTAAAATTTATTAGTAGAGCCGGATGATGATCATCCTCAGCTACAAGAGGTAAATCATCGTGAGACACAGGTTGATGGAAAAATGAAGAAATTTTGGGTATTATCTTCTTCAAAACTTCTTCCTTTTTTGTTTCATTTTTCTTTTCATCGCTCCACTCAGCTACACTCTTTTTATTTCACTAATTTTTTTCACTTCACAATATTTTCAGAATTTAAAATTTAAACTTTCTGAATCGACTGCACAAATTGAACCTAATAAACCTAATAAACTCTAATAAACCAAACTCAAAAAATAGATTTGAAAACAGATTCAGTTTTTTCAACAACACTTGTTATATATAAGCCAAGGGTGACTGAACAATGAAAAAATGGGCTAAACAATAAATAGATTAAGTACACGAAAATATACCCAAAACAATACATATACACACTGTTCCAAATCGTCAAGGATTAAGCGATAACAAAAATTGCAATTTGGCCATTTTACAGTGTGTCACCGCCAACGGTAAATGAACCATGAAAAGTACCTAACTTGAAAACAAAAACAAAGCTTCTTTGTTGTTATGGAATACGGCGGCAAATGATACAATATTATAGATATCCATTACACGAAAAGGTCGACATCCAAACAATACACTGTTTCAAAGCGTTTTATTAGGGACATTGTAGAATATTTTGTTCAATTTTTTAAATGGAAGTTTTGTTTCGACATGCAGCGCCAAGGCCCCGTATAATATGCCCGATATCGTGTAGACATAATACCGAAATATTATTTTAACGATATAGGTACACTTCTCCAAGAAATTAACGCACCACCCATCTTTATTTATACGTCCATGGCACCACCTTAAAAATGGGTCATTCTTAATGTCTCAAATTTATTAAACCTGTTGTTATTTAAATTTAAGTGATTTTTTTTAATATTTGGTCTTATTCTATTGTTTATAAATATCGCAATAATAATAGATATTTTTGCTAGACAGGTCAATTTTGTCAGTGTATACCGGGTGTACCAATCAAACTGTGTGTTTTCTCACTCTGTGGAATATTCTAGCATTATGCTAACTTATTATTCTAGCATGCACTAATAGCATAACTGAAATTGACTGAAGTATGGAAAACTTTAATGGGTAATTCTTCACGAAAAACTAATGACAGTTTACTTCATAAACGTTTACTTTATAAATGCTTTGTTTACCAAATAGGGAGGGGTTGAAATTTTTCTTACAAACTGACGATTTATTTATTGCTCTAAAATCGGCTGAGATACGCAAATGAAATTTTGTGGGTTTTAAGAGGTAGTTTTAACTTTAGTTAGTTAGAACATAACAACGATCACTTTAGATCGTGAGTTCAAACCCCACCCGGTGTCAGTTGTTTAGATATTTATTAATTTGGCTAGTCTTTACTATGGCTATGATATTCAAGCTTAAAATTTACCTCTCTGTTACGTTGTTCTAAGATATGCAATAGGCTAATGGACAACTGCGAGACTTGCAAGACTCTTGCTGCAAGACCAAGACCAAGAACAAGACTGGGAGCGCAATACCAAGACCAAGACCAAGACCAGGTGTACTGGCGCAAGACCACGACCAAGACTGTCTAAGTCTCGTCTTGGTCTTGCATTTGGGCAACACTAGTTCCGGTATACAAAAATTATAAACATAAGTATCCAAATTGGTATCACTCAGATATTATTAAAAATATTAAACTCCAAGCCAAAAACCGTCAAAAGTATAGAAAAACAGGAAACGAAATATATCACATAGAATTTAAAAGATTGCGCAAAGTTATTAAACAGCAAATTAAAACTGCATATAACAATTACATTGAAAACATTCAAGAGAGTATTACCATTGAAACAAAATCATTTTGGTCTTATGTACATACTAAAAATAAGTCATCGCGAATTCCAGGTGAAATGTGCTATGAGGGAAATACTTTTGATAATCCCCAGGATATTGTCAACGCTTTTAAAACATTTTTTGAAAAAGTATATGTATCTGCTGACAATAATGAACCAGAGGACATCAGCGTTCAGGGTTTTAATTTACCAACCATTAATTTTTTGAAATTTGAAGAAAATGAAATTCTGGAAGCTTTTAAAAGATTAAAAAATAAAATGACGACTGGTCCAGATAATATTCCAGCATTTCTAGTTAAAGATTGTACACGAATATTTGTCAAACCGCTTCAAAAACTGTTTAACTTGTCTTTGGAAACTGGAAAATATCCTGAAATATGGAAAGAGTCAAAAACATGTCCTATATTTAAAAATGGAGTTAAATCTGATATATCTAATTACAGACCTGTCTCTCTGTTGTGTAACTTCTCAAAGATTTTCGAGATTGTTCTGTATAATCGTATATATCCGTGTGTTCGCGGCTATATTGCACCTTTTCAACACGGATTCATAGATAAACGATCTACCGTCACAAACCTGGTAGTGATGACACAATTTATTTCTGAAGTATCAGATGAACAAGGACAAATTGATGTCGTATATACAGATTTCTCGAAGGCATTTGATAAGGTGGTTCATCCGTATTTATTATCCAAGTTATCAAATTTAGGATTTTCTGTTAATTTAATTAAATTCTTTGGTAGTTATTTAATAGGAAGGAGACAGTATGTATTCTATAATGGCTTTAAGTCAGATTTAATTCTGTCTAAGTCTGGTGTTCCGCAAGGCTCCAATCTAGGACCGTTATTATTTTTACTTTATATTAATGATTTGTTTCAAGAAATTAACTGTAAAAAATTGTGTTTTGCGGACGACTTGAAAATTTTCTGTAAGATCGACACTATTGGCGATTGTTTAGAACTTCAGCGTAACTTAACTGCTATTGACACATGGTGTACTAATAACAAACTACTATTAAATTCTGCAAAATGTAAAGTAGTGAGTTTTTGCAGGAAATTTACGACAGTTAACTTTAACTATATAATTCAGAACTCTGTTTTGGAAAAATGTAATAGCCTCAAAGACTTAGGTGTCATTTTTGACTGCCAGTTAACTTTCAATTTGCATATTGAACAAAAAGTTTCTGAAGCTATGAGAATGTACGGTTTCATTATTAGGAATTGCAGAAACTTCACCAACATAACACCAATAAAATTATTATACTATTCTCTAGTACGTCCAAAATTAGAATATTGCAGTTTAGTTTGGTATCCTATATATAATTGTTATACAAAAGATATTGAAAATGTACAGAGAAAACTTATAAAATATCTGATATTTAAAATTGATGGAATCTATCCTAACCGTGGATGTGATAATAATACATTATGTTGTAGAGTTGACATGGTTAGTTTAGAATTAAGGAGAGAAATTAGTTCATTAACATTTTTGTATAAATTATTACATAACAGTATTGACTGTAGTGATTTATTAGCACAAATTAATTTCAACGTTCCTCGAGTTAGATCTAGATCAAACGTTTTATTTAAGTGTCCAAGAGCAAGAACAAATATATTAGTTAAATCGCCTCTTTTTGTCATGTGTAAGAATTATAATAGTATTTGCAATCATTGTGATATTTTCTCGTGCTCGCTTAAAGATTTGTTAAAAATGGCTTCTCTTTACTTAGATTAGGTCTCTACTATTACTTTGTAGATGTTATACTAATGAATTATGTGATTTTTTTTTTCTGTATTTGTCCTATAAATGGGAAACTATTGGGCAATAAAGCTATTATTATCCCAGATTTAGCCATACGGCTCACACTCCCTCTAAGGGGAAAATTGACTCATCCCAGATACCTACGGTATCAAAAGGATTGAGCTCTGGTGGGACTCTTTCCGTGTTTTCGAGCCCTAGGTGACTTGGTATGCTGGAGTTTCTCCCAGAAATTTTCGTACGCATCTGGCCGTCGCAAGTAGTACAGCTTTCTGCATGGTCTTAAAAAGGTGTTCATTTAGACCCAACTTTTTTATGCTTTCGAGGAGGGTCTTCGGAATGACTCCAGTAGTAGACATAATAATCGGTATCGTCTGGGTACTTTGCATTCTCCATTGCCTTCGTATTTGAATTTCCAGATCTCTGTACTTGGCGATCTTTTCAGTAAATTTACTACGCAGATTATTGTTGTTAGGTATCGCCACATCAATTAGTGTTGTCTGTCTTGTTAATTTATTAACTAGTACGAGATCTGGTCTATTATGTGCCACTGTTTGGTCTGTAAGCACAGTGCGGTCCCAGTGTAGCTTGTAGTTGCCATCCTCAAGCATACTCTCAGGGACGTATTGATAATACGGGAGATGGTCCGTTTGGAGAAGTCCCAGCTTGATAGCTATCTCTTGATGAAGGATTTCTATTATTATTATTATTATTATTATCGATGGTATTGTATACCGATTTAAGGTAGTGCCTTTTGGATTACAAAGTGCGCGTGCAGCATTGGTCAGAGCACTACACACCATCCTAAACCGCCATGAAGATTTCATAGTCCACTACATAGATGATTTATTGATTTTTTCACAAGATAAACAGAGCCATTTGAAACATATAAAAATAATTCTGGAGGAATTGGATACAGCAGGATTGAAATTCAACATCGAAAAATGTCAATTTTTCCAAAAGGAAGTGATATATTTGGGTTTTAAGTTGGACACAAAAGGAGTTAGTTTAGCCGAAGACAGAATCAAGCTCATTGACGAATACCCAAGACCAACAAATCTTAAAACACTGAGGGGTTTTCTCGGTACGATCGATTATTTTAAAAAATTAATTCCCGATTTAAGTCAAAAGGAAATACCTTTGATAAAATTACTAAAGAAAGGGATAAAATGGACTTGGAAAGAGGAACAGGAGAAGGCTTTTCAAATTCTCAAAGGAATTTTCAAAAGGAACGAAGATAACGTGTGATCCAAAATTATTGTCACTATAGGTGGCTTTGAACGACAGAGATAGCTAGACAGTGCATGTCTATTCTTAATTCAGATATACTTTCCAGTTTACGTCAACTTTGCATTGTACGTCAAGTAAACAAGAAAAGTTAGGTTATGTAGTTTGTTTGATTTTATTTATTATTGTTACTTATAATTTTGTTAATTCTTTTTATTTCTGATTAAAGTTCTGTGTTAGGCTTTGACTGATTTTTTTATGTTTTATAATGTTATTCAAAATTAATTGATAAACCAATGATATAAATTCAGATTAAAACAAGACATACGTAATTTTTTGCACGGCTAGCTTTGATCCCAATAATTGTGGATCGCTCGTTATATCATCCCATGTATAATCTACCATTCATACTTAGAACAGATGCGTCCATCCAAAAGTTTGCAGGAGTATTATCTCAAGTACAAGACGAACAAGAAGTGCCAATATGTTTTATCTCTCGGGTGACAAAAACACATAAAGCGAAAATATAGTGTGACAGAACTAGAGTTTGCCAGCGTACTATTCTGTGTGAACAAATTAAGATTTTATCTGCTAGGTGCGAAATTCACAATCGAGACGGATTATGCAGCGTTGGTCCACATCATGAAGAACCGATTGGTGAATAACCGAATACACAGAGGCATTTTGTTATTACAGGAATACGATTTTGAGTTACGATATATCAAGGGGAAAGATAACATCATAGCAGACGCTCTAACACGAGATGAAGACACCGGAAAAAAGAAGCAATCACGTTACACGTGGGATTAAACATTTTAACCCAAGAAGAAGGTGTGTTTTCTTTAAATGAAATACGAATGAATCAAGAAGAACTGGACGAGAGAGAAAAACGAAGAGCAGAGACGGAAAACGACCTATTTTTCAAGAGAATAGACGGGAAGGAACTTTATTTGGTGACGCAAACATTGGCCGAGAAAATCATAAAAAGATTACATGAGGACAACGGACATATCGGCAGCAGGAAAGTTTGGCTGGTTTTTCGAGAAAACTATATACGCCGACAGGACTACCGCATTACTAAGGAGGTTACGCAAAAATGTGAGACGTGTCAAAGATACAAAAGTAGAAACTTCAAGAATGAAAACATCACAAAAAATATTGTATCCCATGGAAAATTGGAAATTGTGGCAATCGATATGTTAAGTGATCTGATCATGACGACCCAAAGGAATAAACATGTTTTGGTGATGGTGGATGTTTTTTCAAAATATGTAAAGTTATACAGCCGCACCACAAAAGGAGAAGGAAATAATGAGAAAGATCGACAATTTTATCGCTACAGTGGGAAGACCAAGAAAAATTCTCCTGGACAATGCAAGGTATTTATGAAACGATCGTTTCAAAGGACAGCTGCGAGAAAGAGGAATTGAGATAAATTTTGTTAGCATCAGACACCCTCAAAGCAATCTTTCTGAACGTTTTATACAGGAAGTGACAAAATTTCTCCGTATTGCGACGAATGGACAACATCGACGATGGGATAGGAAAATAGCGGAAATCGAAAAGTATCTAAACACCATCCCAAGTACAGTAACCAAAGAGACACCGGAATACATAATGAAAGGTGTCCTGCCGAGAAGACCATGGGAAGATCCAGAGCCAAGAATATACCAACAGGTGGTGGAAACTGTACAGAGAAGGCTGAGACGAAGCAATGAGAAATATGTTCAAAGACAAAATCAAAATAGAAGAAGGAGACCAGTAACGTTCCATAGGGGCGAAAAGGTGCTTGTAAGGGCCTTAAGAGTGTCAAATCTCAATAGCGATATTTGTGCGAAGTTAATGCCTGTTTTAGAGGGTCCTTACATAGTAGATAACGAAAATGGGGTGAATAGCTATGTTTTGAAACATATTGATTCGGAAAAGATCAGAGGAATTTGTAATATTCACGATGTGTACAAATATCATGAGTAAAGGAAGGAGTGGCACATAGTAAATAGTTAAGGTAGGAAATAGGAAATAAATTAGTATAATGAAGTAGGTATACCGGAAAATTTGCCTCGAGAAAATCGGTTGCAGATGCAAAGAATTTTAACGAATTCAAAAGGCGGGGATTTTGTTATGGAATTGTTTTTTTTTAAGGAAATTCAAAAAAATTAAATTTATATCAGAGACCATAAAATCATAGTTTTTCATCACCCTGTATGTGACCAGGATTGTATAGAATTTAATTTTGCTAGTAAACAAGTGTTTCGGAAAAATTAAAACGATTAGTGATAATTATTCGACGAAATGGACGGGGCATTAACAAAACATTTCGGTGATTAGAAAGTGGAGAGAGCGTTGACGGGATAATAACGTTTTTAAGATCCTTCCGGGAAGGTATTTTAATGTGGTATACAAACTGTATTATTTTTAGTTGTAAAAGTAGAAAGTAGAAAATAACTAATTATAATTTTCCTTGAAATTTGACAAATTGGAAAAGTTATGTAGAAGAATATTGGGTTTCTTAAGAAATAAATGGTTTGAGAGAGGTTGTTGTTTAGTGGACGAAAAATATCGGGAGAAGGGATAATGCATGTGAGAGTATGGATTTGAGAGAAAAATAAGGTCACTGTGTTATTGACATCTGAAGAAGGCAGTCGAGTTTTAAAAGTGTATAATCAGTGTAGAGTGGTGTGATCAGCCTTTGCGAGGAGAGTCAAGTTGAAACCAAATCGTCGACCGGGTGAAGAGTTAATTTTCCTGGTCCGAGGGAGATTGCTTTGTTTGGTCTAGAACGAGTAGCTGATTATTATCCGTTTGTGCACAAGATATTCGAGCAAGTCCTGTGTGTTTTCCTTGGAAGCAGTTTTGACGAGGGGGACTTTTCGCAATAACCAGAGAGTACGTGTTGAGAGAATCAAGGACAGCGCAATCCAGAAAACAAGGGAGTGAAGAATAAAAGGTTAGTCAAATCATTTGTCTGAATGGAGAAAAGTTATTTATATCAAGACCATATTTGTTTACTTGTTTATTGAACAATTTTTTTGTAACGCAGTTAGTGATTTCAAATTTGAGAAATCAATTCAAAAGAAGAAAAGTAAAATTCGTTCAATTTAGTATGAGTAAATAAAAAATTAATTCAATAAATAATTTTGTCAAAACAAGGAGATATCAGAGTTAGAGTTTAAATTTATTAAGTTAGAGTTTGTTGCAACAAAGTTAAATTTTAATATTTTTGAATCATATGTATACGGCATTTGATAAAAACAATAGATTACATTTATATAAATTTGAGTGTTGTTAATTTCCCTGTTTCTACCCTGGAAGAAGTAAGCAACTAGAAATACTAGAAGCCACAGATTACAGGTATTGTATCAAATACAAAATTAGCCCTGATAATAAAATTGATTGGAAAATTTAATTGGAATTTAGTTATGTCTTTACATAGGCAATAAATAAAATAATTGTATAATAAATCAAATTAAGAATTTGCTAATTAATGTAGATAAATAGAAAAGGTAGAGCATAACAATATATAGATTTAATGTATCGATATATCGTTGCCATGACTACTTCACGAGAAATTCTACCTTTGACGTCTATTTACCGACCCCGTCCTCTGAGTTAGTAAAGAAATCTATATTATATTCCGCAAAAAAGCTTTAGAACCATCTCCCTCTACAACTTTAATCTGCAGCATCTTTCCCCAAATTCCGTAAACTGACAAAAGCCTATCTATCTGAAAGACCATATTATTCAGTAGAAGATTTTCTTAATCAATAACTAAGAAATTACCCTTTGCACAAGTAGTATTTTTATTATTATTTTTTGTCTATATTTTGGTGTCATATGCAGCAGCTTAACTTTTAAACTTATTAATTACTAGGTAGACTATGCATTTGCAATTTATTTAAATTTTGCGATTGATTATTTCTGTTAAACTTCATTATTATTATTATTGTAAATATATTGACGATTTATGTAATTTTAGTAAATTGGATTGTTATTGTTTTGTTTTCTTTACTTTTTGTAAGCTTTGTCGATAAAATTGTACAATTTTTCATGACAATAAAGTATATTTCTATTCTATTCTATCTCTAATCTGAAGTGGTACACCAATGGTTTATGAGATTTTTTGGAAAAAAGGATTCTTGGCTCGATATCGTTTATGGTGCATTTACACGTGCTTTTTTCAGTACAGTGAGCCTTATGTATATAAGGGCTGAAGAAGGTATGCAACTGTAATTTAACTCTGCAAACAATATGCCCAATTGATGGAATCTTTTATCCTAAATAGTTACTTCAGTTTCAAGCAAGCGTAGCCCTACTCTGGACTAAAAGAAATTAAAGCAAGTATACCTCAAGGTTGTGTACTGGGACCGGTACGCTACCTATTATACACCAATTATATTCCAGACCTTGAAAAAGTTATGATAGGCACCTTCGCTGACGATTAGGCTATCCTTTCCGTTGGTGAAGACCATGAAGAAACTTCAAGAAACTCCAGATATCAGTGAATAAAATCAATCATTGGACAAACAAATGGAGAATTGAACTGAAGAGGTATAGCAGCGGTCATCAATATTAATTCGAGAGATAGTAGCCGCACCGTTTTTCGAAAGTTCTGCGAACCTTTGGCAACAATGCGTCGGCAGTACCATCAAAGACGAAGACACAATATTGTGATAATAATATACTAATATGCGCGCTAAATGTTGCCAAGGTTTCTTGTTATAGATAATTGATCTTGGTAGTTTCAATGTGACACAAAATCTAGGCACGAGACAAAAAATTTATTTGAAGAAAGTGTATTTTTTTGTTCTTCTGGCGGTACAGATTCGTTTCTGTAATATTTAATTTAATTATAGAGTAATTTCCACATACTAACATATTCCTCAAATTGGGCTCTGTACCGCCATTTTTTACTATATTACGTATATGTGTGCCAAATAACTCGAAAAAATGTTTAAAATTAAAGCCGCAATCTTGGAACGCGTTTTACGTCTTAATGACGCACTGATATAGGCTCTGAATGGTACAAAACCAGTATATGTCAATTTCACCTATAAAATAGGGCGATATCAGTAGGGTTTAAAATACCGGGATTCCGGGATTCGGGATTCCGGGATCCCGAATACCGGAATCCCGGATGATTTTTGTCCGGTATTAAAAACTGTTATTTATGTAAAAATACCGGTATTTTGGTATTACATTAGTTGATAAAAATTGAATTTATGCACAATTTAAATCTAATTTAAAATAATATTAATTAGTTACAGTAATTTTTTTTGAACAAACAATTTCGTTGTAAGTATTAAAATCTGCAATGCCACATTTCGCAAGAAAAAATAACCCGATGGAATTTTGGAAAAAAACACAAATCCACTTTCCCTGAACTTTATTATTTGGCTATTCGCACTGTGCGTCTCCCCTTTATTTACAGTCACGTAACACGCTGTCAGATTTTGTAAGGACGTTTTAACATTAAGTCTTATGGGCTTATTTTGTTAAATAGTCCATTCTTTCACGGTTTTTGCTCTAAATTTTAAAGAACCGCTTGGATTGACATGAAATTTGGCATACGTATAGCTCACATGTCAAAGAAAAAAGTGATATTGTGCCGATGTGTGCTTTTTCCCTGGGGGTGACTTTCACCCCCTCTTGGGGGTGAAAAAATATATGTCCAAAATAAATCCGGAAATGGGTAAACTGACTAATTTTAAGTAACTTTTGTTCTATAGAGCTTTTTCGCCAAGTCAACACTTTTCGAGTTATTTGCGAGTGAATATGTTCATTTTTCAACAAAATAACCACATTTTTAGACGGTTTTTCGCAAATAACTGAAAAAGTAAGTATTTTGTCGAAAAAAACGTTGCTAGCAAAAATATAGCATATAAAAAATTAAAATGGTGTACGCGTTAGGTCTCTGGATCTCATAGAACCAGAGTTATAGCCAATGAAAAATAGATTCATATTCACCAAATTTCAAATAGAATATTTCGACGTGAAATATCCAAAAATTTAAGCAATTTTTGGGGAAAACCCATTATAATTTTTTAAAAGTGTGTAAAAAAAGCTTTATTTCTCTTTTTACAAAAAGTTTCTAGCATTAAATTTAAGCAAGTTACGCTCAAAATAAAGTTGGTCCTTTTTGTTTTTGCAAAAAAAAATCGGGAAGACCACCCCCTAATTAGCAACTTAAATGCAATTAATCGTTCCCGCTCCACAAATTATTTTACTTATATTGTGTTTATGTGATCTGTAAGTTTCATCGATTCAAGTGCTTATTTTTGAAAAAATTTGGTTTCAAAGTAAAATTTTTAAAAATTTAGATTTTGAAAAATATGGCTTTTTTCAAAATAACTTAAAAATTGTTAGAGATACCAAAAATCTCGAAAAATAACAAAAGCCAGATTGGCTTTTCTGAATATCATGTATTTTTTTGTTTTTCTGTTAGAAAAAAATTGATTAAGATTTGGTGTTTCTAAATTTGCATACATTCGTGATCGGTGATCCGTTCAACCCCTTTTAACTACAGCCCTTTCAATAATAAGGACTTTGAACCGATAAAACTTACAGATCATATAAACAATATATACACGAGTTAAGAAACTTGTGAAGTCGTAACGATTAAGTTCATTTAAGATACTAATTAGGGGGTGATTTTCTCGATTTTTTTACCAAAACCAAAAGGGACTAACTTTATTTTACTATACACTTATTTTATTTTACACTTTAAATAAGTTGTAATGAATTTTTCCCGAAATGTGCTTAATTTGTGGTTATTTCACGTTAAAGTATTCCATTTGGAATTTGACGAATATGAACCTATTTTTCATTAGCTATAACTCTGCTTCTACTAGGTGTAGAGACGTGATATATACACCATTTTTTTTAAATTTTTTACAGGCTATATTTTAAAAATGTTGTTGCTGAGTAAAACATTCCTTCTAATAATTTATTTAATCGGACTCATTTATCTTGGAAATTCAGATGTATATTATACATTTTAAAGTAGAAGACTTTAAAATGATATCGCCAATATTTATGAGTTGCGTTCCTGGGACGACTTTACTAAAAGATAGTTCATTCGATTACATGAAATCAATCCCAACTCAAGAATATCCTTCACAAAAAAATCATAGCAAGTGATCTGTCTTTAACAAGACAACCAAATGCAACGATGCCAGTAAAATTCTCGCGTTAGAGATTCTATAGTAAATCACGAGGGAAAACCAGGAAAAAACCTCGTGATACTATCCCCACATCGTAAGTATTTGGTCTTACATTTAATAGACTTTCAAAAAACTAATACCAAATTCTGACTTTAATATGTTTAAATTAAAAATAATATTAATAATACATAGATATACAATCAGTAATACTAAAATATAAAATTTGTACTAACTTGATATGTTATTGACTTACTAATCGTGGTATTTTCTTTCTATTGACTTCCTCTTTCAGTATGGGTAACCACATCCTACTACATTATAAGGAATTTGCGACACAATTGGTTTCATTTAGCATAATTAGAGCCGCTTCTTCGAAACGTTAATAAAATCAGATAATAAAAGGAGAAAAATCAAAGAAGCGGCTCTAATTATGCTAAATGAAACCAATTGTGTCGCGAATTCCTCGGGAGAATGCAGTAGGATGTGGTTACCCATACTGAAAGAGGAAGTCAGTAGAAAGAAAATACCACGATTAATAAGTCAATAACATATCAAGTTAGTACAAATTTTATATTTTAGTATTACTGATTGTATATCTATGTATTATTAATATTATTTATAATTTAAACATATTAAAGTCAGAATTTGGTATTAGTCTTTTGAAAGTAAATTAAATGTAGGACCAAATACTTACGGTGTCGGGATAGTATCACGAGGTTTTTTCCTGGTTTTCCCTCGTGATTTACTATGGAATCTCTAACGCGAGAATTTTACTGTCATAGTTGCATTTGGTTGTCTTTTTAAAGACAGATCACATGCTATGATTTTTTTGTGACGGACATTCTTGAGTTGGGATTGATTTCATATAATCGAATGAACTATCTTTTAGTAAAGTCGTCCCAGGAACGCCACTCATAAATATTGGCGATATCATTTTAAAGTCTTCTACTTTAAAATGTATAATATACGTCTGAATTGCCAATATAAATGAGTCAGATTAAATAAATTATTAGAAGAATTTTTTTACTTAGCAACAATATTTTTGTTTATTTTAGTAGTATTTTGTATTTTGACAACGAAACCCGATTTGGGATTCGAAACGTTAATAAAACAATTTTTGGTAAAATTTTGGCTTGTTTCCCATTAAAAATAGTTGATTGTAAAAATGCCACAAGGAAATAGCTTCAGAACAATATTAATGATCATTACATTTCAACGCATGTCTAATTTTGAAAATCGGCTATACCATTAAAAGTGACCGAGCTCAGAAATTTTACTCAGTTTCTATTTCAAAAGTATGTTTGTGGGTATGTATCTGGATAATCAAAGAAAACCAAATAGCCGAAATAAAAAGACGCATACAATTGTCTTGGGTAGCTTTCGGCAAGTTAAGCTTTATTTTGAAGAATAAAGATATACCAGTGTGTCTAAAACGTAGAGTTTATGACAAATGTATCTTGCCTGTGACTACATATGGACTGGAGACCTTTACAAAGAAAATCTTAGAGCAGCTCAGTATAGCCCAAAGAGCGATGGAGAGGGTCATGCTAGGGATTACTTTGAGAGACAGAATTCGAAATATCGACATTCGTGAAAAAACAAAGATTATTGTCCCGTTGCTATACAGAACGTATAGCAAAGCTCAAGTGGCAATGGTCGGGCATGTTGCCCGATTAGTCTGGGCTGATTATCAGAGAATAGGCCATTTTTGGGAAAAGTTATTTACCAGCAATTTTATTGCTTGGATCGAATCTTATTATTGTACGTATTAATAATATAAGTATGCAAAGTCCGCAGATAGTGTGCTACTTTTTTTATAAACAAAATGGCGCCCGAAAATAGTGTTTTTTTCAATTTTTGCTCTATAACTCCAAATATTTTAACTTTACACCAAAAACATTCAAATAAATATTCACCGCAATTAAAATTTGCATAGAGACGTGTTTTTCACGATTCACTTCGACGAAAACTTTCCCCGGAAAAAGCGGGTTTTTCCAAAAAAAAAATTTAATTTTCAACCAAAATTTTAAATAAGTAATTGTTGATCAATAATTACATATCTTGGTAGTGTAAAAGCCCTTTTCGTATAGATTATAATTCCAGAAGCCGATGAAAATTAAGTGAACAGTTTAGAAACAATTGAATTGTTAATTAAAAATTTACGGTCGCTATAATAACGACAATAATTATGACGTATAAGAATAACTATGATTCTTTCATAAAAAGACACTATACCTATCTAATGTACTTTACAGAATTGAAATTGGACTATTTAAGCGGCCTCAGCAATATTTTAAAATTATAAAGAGTTTTTTGGCTTATAAACAAATAGAATATCTTGGGAAATATTAAACTAAATTAAATTGAAAAAACGGTATTCAAAAAACAGCGGCAGGATGCTTCTCTTAAAAGAAAAAACGGTTAATTATGATGAGTAGTTCCTGAGATACAACCGGTCAAAGTTGACCGAAGTTTACGGCAAAGATATAAACAATAGGATCATAATTTTAAACCATCACTTTTTTATTTTTGTCCTCTTTCTTCACACTAATTTTCATATCCTTAAAATACTCATAACATATATTATTATAATAAAAACTATCGATAATACGTGTGAAAATTGCCAAAAATAGCAAAATTCCATTCAAAAATTAGGTTGGAGAAAATGTAACCCTCACAGTTCAAAATCGGTATACGTTAAAAAAATGCATTTTCTCGTCTTCCCATGGAGCAATTTCCTTCATTCTTTTTTTTGTTCCCTAATAACTCGAGTAGAGCCATCGAACTAACGCATTACTAAATGTCAAACTTGCTTTTGTTTTGTTATAATAGATTAATTTATTTATTATAACACAAAATTTTAATTTGTTTAAATAAAAATTGTTTAAATAATTATACAGCTTTCAAATGAGAATATTTATGTTTTTAACTTTAAAAGGTACACTTGTAGTAAGTTTATCTAAAAAAAAGCCTACAACTGGAAAAAATATGTAGTTTTCTGTACTTATAAATAAATTAATCTATTATAACAAAACAAAAGCAAGTTTGACATTTAATAATGCGTTAGTTCGATGGCTCTACTCGAGTTATTAGGGAACAAAAAAAGAATGAAGGAAATTGCTCCATGGGAAGCCGAGAAAATGCATTTTTTTAACGTATACCGATTTTGAACTTTGAGGGTTACATTTTCTCCAACCTAATTTTTGAATGGAATTTTGCTATTTTTGGCAATTTTCACACGTATTATCGATACTTTTTATTATAATAATATATGTTATAAGTATTTTAAAGATATCAAAAATTGGTGTGAAGAAAGAGAACAAAAATAAAATGGTGATGGTTTGAAAATTATGATCCTATTGTTTATATCTTTGCCGTAAACTTCGGTCAACTTTGACTGGTTGTATCTCAGGAACTACTCATCATAATTAAACGTTTTTTCTTTTAAAAGAAGCATCCTGCCACTGTTTTTTGAATACCGTTTTATCAATTTAATTTAGTTTAATATTTCCCGAGATATTCTATTTGGTTATAAGCCAAAAAACTCTTTATAATTTTAAAATATTGCTGAGGCCGCTTAAATAGTCCAATTTCAATTCAGTAAAGTACATTAGATAGGAATAGTGTCTTTTTAAGAAAAAATCATAGTTATTCTTAAGCATCATAATTATTGTCGTTATTATAGCGACCGTAAATTTTTAATTAACAATTCAATTGTTTCTAAACTGTTCACTTAATTTTCATCGGCTTCTGGAATTATAATCTATACGAAAAGGGCTTTTACACTACCAAGTTATGTAATTATTGATCAACAATTACTTATTTAAAATTTTAGTTGAAAATTAAATTTTTTTTTGGAAAAACCCGCTTTTTCCGGGGAAAGTTTTCGTCGATATGAATCGGGGAAAAACACGTCTCTATGCAGAATTTAATTGCGGTGAATATTTATTTGGATGTTTTTGGTGTCAAGTTAAAATCTTTGGAGTTATAGAGCAAAAATTGAAAAAAACACTGTTTTCGGGCGCCATTTTGTTTATAAAAAAAGTAGCACACTATCTGCGGACTTTGCATACCTATATTATTAATACATACAATAATAAGATTCGATTACAGGAATAAAATTGCTGGTAAATAACTTTTCCTTGTATTTTGCTAATTAGCTCAGAGTACGATATAATCCCCAAAAATGGACACAGGGATTAACAAACTGGAGACCAAGAGAGAACAGGCGAGGAGTCGGCAGACCGCAGAAGAGGTGGGCAGATGATATCAAACAAGTCGCGGGCAAGCAGTGGATGAGATTTGCCAAGAGTAGATATCGATGAAAGCTAATGGAAGAGGCCTATGAAAAAGAAGATGTGGGTATGTGGGTTTTTGTATGTTTGTATGTGTGTGGAAAAGTTACACCGATCTGGATTTTTTTCTATGTATCAAGAGGGAGTCGGAACCTATTCAGAACCGGTGTAGTTTGTGACATTTGACCACACATAAGACAGTATAGGACTAAGTAGGTATAATAGGGCATATTTTTTTGGGTAACTATATTTTAGGTTCAAAGAGATACAGGAAAACCGCAAATACACCAAACCAATTACGATTTTCAGTTTTCAGGTGCCTAAGTGGTCAGGATCGGACTTACACACGGCTCAGTATAGCCGAAAAACTGAAAAATTAAACTTTAAAAATTTTGCTTTCTCGACAATTAGGTACTCAAAATTTCCACCTATGAATTACACCGATAAATAAGCGTTTGTATGAGGATTCCAGACACGTCTAACATATCTAGGAAAATTCGAAATATTAAGTTATAGGTCTCATAGGTATGATCAATCCATTTCTTATGGGAAAAACGGTTTTTCAAGCTCACTAAATCCTATAATACCTTTAGATATTATATTTTACCTTGAGGGCTTCAAATACTACTTGTCAATACCTTTCAACCTCATGCTTATAGATCAATATTGGTTAAGCCGTTTAGAAGTTGTCGAGCTCCAAAAGTATAGTCCATTTAACCACTATCGCCGAAATGGTCTAGTGCTAACGACGCTGAACTCGAGTGGGCAATCCCAGTTTATTTGCCAGCCATCCCAATATTTTTTTTGCAATCTACTTTAAACAAAAAGAGCAAGCAAGCAAGCATAGTGATTTAACCCAGTCTGAGAGACTTGCTCACCCCTAGAGAATGATATTCAGGTGATACAATTCATTGGGGCGAGGAGGATTAACTCCCGTAAGCAGGAATCACTCCCTATGTTTCCATCTATGGTACAAGTTCTACCTTAATATCGCTTGCAGGATCCGGTTTGGGTGGTCTTCTAGCTTAGCAAATTTTGTTCTGGCTTTTTCCTTCATAATATCTAGTACTCTTATTTGTTTTAGGTCTCTAAATAAGAACCGTTCGGCGAAGTATCTGGGCACGTTTGCAGCTTCTCTGAGGCAGTTGTTGTTTGTCGCTTGTATCTTCTTTTTGTTACTTTGACTTGTGTGACCCCATGCAAAAGATGCGTATGTAATTATTGGCAGTATAATACTATTTGTCAGTCTTAATTTTGTTTTCATAGCTAATTTGCTTCTTCTTTCTGTGAGTCCTCTTATTGCCGCTCTTTCCGCTGCTGTTTTCTGGACTGTTGCGTTGACATGTGATGTGAATGTTAGACCTTGGTCCATTGTGACTCCTAAATATTTAGCTTCGTTTTGCTATTCGAGGGGTCTGTCTTGCAATGTTAGCTGTTCTTTTGGGTTATCTCTTCTCTTTTTGAAGATAACCGCTTGGGTCGTATCTGGATTTATTGCTATTTTCTATTGGATACTCCATTCTTCTATTGTGTCCAATGCCGTCTGTAGATTTCTTACAGCTATATCTAGGTTCCTGTGTTTTGCAGCAATTGCAGTGTTATCTGCATAATGGCTGATCAATGTTCCGGGTGTTCTTGGAACATCTGCTGTATATATGCTATACAGAAGGGGTGATAAAACTGCCCCCTGTGGTACTCCAGCTTCCGGCATTCCGTGTTTTGATAGAACTGGTCCTATCCGGACCCTGAACTTTTTAAATAAAAATAAATATCTATTGTACATTCGATAGGCAGATGGACACAAAGAATTATATTGAAAAAAAAAATATTGTAATGGCTGGGATATGAACCCGAATTGCTCCTCTATCACAAGTTTATTGTTGTAACCACTAGACCATTTGGGCGAGAGTGCGACAAAGGCGACCATTTATGACTCGTGTAATTGAGAAATATGACATTCAAGTCCATGCATTTAATTTATAAAAAATTTCTGATAGAAAAATAAAAAAACCGCTAAACGCGGTAAAAATGAGCTGCGCACAGAATATTCCCGCTACAAAAATCTATCCATTTGTTAAGAATATTACGTGCCGCAAAAATGTATCTTTATTTTGATGTAAAATATAATTACAGTTTTATTTTGAAAGATTTTTCCAAGTATACTAAATTTTAAGTAAAAAGCGCCACACAAGAGTATATATATACAGGGTGTCTGCGTAACTTTGCACCATATGGGAAACTTTTTTAATATCAATTTTACGAAAAAAAGTCATTCTTTATAAAGTGCTCTGCATAGATGCAATCTAAGATGCAATCATCAGATATCAAATTTTGTCAACAGTATACGAGGTATGTCAAAAAATATTAATTTCGCTCAAGAGCAAACTACCTTTATACTTCAAAATATCAAAAAAATTTATTACGAAAAGTTATTTGTAATAAAAAACCATATTCAAATATGCAATAACAGCCTTCTACGTGAAAAAAAATTTCTGAGATTTTCCTAAATTACCGATTCCGAACATCATTTTTATTTATTAGACATGTAATAACTCTTTTATTAATAATTTTAGGAAAAAAACTTATTCTTCATAAAAATCTGTGCATGGTCTAAACCTCAAGATAAAACCATCAGTTTTCCAAGTTTGTTAATTTTATACGAGTTGTGTCCATTAATATGAATTTAGAAAGAATATAGAAAGAATTCTTTCTAAATTCATATTATTTGATACACCTCGTATAAAATTAACAAACTTGGATAACTGATGGTTGCATCTTGAGGTTTAGACCATGCACAGATTTTTATCAAGAATACCTTATTTTATCAAGAAATAATTTTCCTAAAATTATTAATAAAAGAGTTATTACAGGTCTAATAAATAAAAATGATGTTCGGAATCAGTAATTTAGGAAAATCTCAGAAATTTTTTTTCTCGTAGATGGCTGTTATTGCGTATTTGAATATGGTTTTTAATTACAAATAACTTTTCATAATAAATTTTTTTGATATTCTGAAATATAAAGATAGTTTTCTCTTGAGCGAAATTAATATTTTTTGACACACCTCGTATACTGTTGACAAAATTTGATATCTGATGATTGCACCTTAGGTTTTAGACTATGCACAGCACTTTATAAAGAATGACTTTTTTTCGTAAAATTGATATTAAAAAAGTTTCCCATATGGTGCAAAGTTACGCAGACACCCTGTATAACCGGTTCTATAGCGTTCTACGCCTTCCAGTACCCAATCGCCAAGCCTGTCGATGTAGCCAGTCTCTTTCTTGAAGATTTCTTTCTGACATGGCTTTGGTAATTCCTTGTTTCCAGGAGGTCGGTGGCCTTCCTCTTTTCCGTTTTTCTGGCGGTATCCATCTCATTGTAATTTTTGGTAATCTTTCATCTCCCATTCGTTGGACGTGTCCATACCAAGTAAGTTGTTTTCGTTGTACCTCGTCCACTATTGTTTTCTGCTTACCTACTTTTTCTCTGATCTGTTCATTTCGAACATGGTCCCAACTCGATATTCTGACAGATCTTCTAAAAAAATCCATTTCAGTAGTAAGCAGCTTATTTTCGGATTTTTTTGTCATTTGCCACACTTCGGGGCCATACGTTAAAATTGGTTTCAGAATAGCGTCGTACATCCTCATTTTTGTATTTAAATTTATGTTATGTTGCCATAAGACAGGGTTTAGGGCTCTAGTAACCTTTCTAGCCTTCGTCACTCTATCATCTATACTGGGTTCCGTTCTTCCACTATTTGTTAATTTAATCCCTAGATACATATACTCTGTACAACCCCTGATGTGGTCACTTCCGTCAAGATCTAGGTCCTCCTGTTGTATTTGGTTACCGATGTGTAGATACACAAGAGTACTTTTGATAAAGTGTGCAGTTTGAAGCGCGTGTTACTTCATATTTAGCAAAAACCATGGAAAAATCTTTAAAAAAAAAACTATAATTTTATTTTTCATCAAAAAGAAAATACATTTTTGCGCCACGCCACATAGGAGTATTTATTTAATAAAACCGGACAAAAGTCGAAATCGGCAACTTAAATAAAACCCTGACAAAACCTCATTTTCCCCCACCTAGGTAACCGACCCATCGATTATGGTAGGTATAATCAACCTCCTGGTGTGCACCTCTCAGCTAGGTCAGTTGGAACTTAGTTCTTGGCGAAATCGATTGCTTTTGATCTCGGCGTACTAAGAGACATTGTAAGTGCTCCCTGGTAAATAATAATTAGCGGCCTACACAGAGACCTACATAGGTGTGGAAATGGTGGCAGACGTAATTAAAATATTCGCAAAGAAGCATGAAAACACACTTCATAACCATGCAAACGTAGAGGTTATTCAACTCCTGGATCAGCATGGAATAATGAGAAGACTCAAGAGAACTATACCTTTGGAGTTAGTGTAAAATCTTTTGAGTTAGTCTAAATAGTAAGCGCCGGACACCACTTAATTTTTGTATAAGTTTTGTCATCTCTAGAGTTATACTTTCTCCTCCGTATTTTAAAAGCTCGTTGGTTATTCCGTCTGGTCCTGGTGACTCGATTATTTAGTCACCAAACTGGTAATCCACGATTATTTAGTAGCAAATAGATTGACTTTTATTTGAAACAATGGGTTCAATTTTCGCGACAAAACAATCGCGCGACTACAAATCGCAACTGGCGTCCGGCGCTAAATGTTAGTGGAGAGTCATGTGCATGTTAAGTGCTAAGTTTAAGCTAGCTAAAAAAATTGAGCAAATCCATTGGAGAGAACTCAACAAACATTACTTTTAAGATTGTCAATAACGAAAATTTGCTCGTTAATTAGTCTAATATTTTGTGACTAGTTGTAAATAACCAAGGCACCGCCTCGGTGTTGTTTAAAATAAAAAAAAATTGATCTTTTACTTGTTATGATCCCTACCTATTAATATCATAGGTGTTGGATAACATTGGCATTAATGCTAATGTTACGTTATGAAATATTACATTAATTATAATTACAATAACGTAAATATTAAGTATATAAATATTAAATAAGGGTCCCTATAAATATATCGTCTTTTTACAACGTGGTACACCGATACGACACTGCATCATCCTTCTGTAGAGGAACTCCCTTTGGAATTAAATAATAATTTCTATATCGTTGACCAAACAATTGTAAAGGCACCATTTATTATAATGCTTTAGACATTTGTTGAAGGGCTCTGGGAAGGGCAGGGGGTCGAAAAGTAGAGTTATTGTTCGCAGGAATGTTAAGAATAGGGGAACAGGGCATATTTCACCAGCAATGAGCCAGAGTGACAGGATTATGACTGTTAGTACAGTCGTATTTGGCGTCCATAACGGATTTGTTACGATTTAATTATTTTATGAGGTTATAAATATCGTGAAATTATCATCAACACATAAAAAATCAATCAGTTGGAAAGGAATAGGAAAATAGACAAAAACTTACCTATATAATACCTTTAACTAATACCTAATACCTTTTGTGCTAATAAATGTACCACTGATGCCATGTTTTCTGTACTAAATGAAGTTCATCAATCACTGAACAAAAATCTTCACACTACCACTGTTTATTTGTGACTATGCCAAAGCTTTTGATTGTGTAATTTACGACATTTTGATAAAAATTAAAAACTAAATTTTTACGGAATTATAGGTATTTCTTTGAATTGGTTTAATATTACTTGCATAATAGGAAATAACTGGTTAGAGCAAATGATACAGACTCTAGTCTCAAAAACATTGTAGTATGTCGGGTACTACAAGGTTCAGTATTGGGTCCTCTACTTTTCCTTATCTTTATTAATTACATCACTAGTTTAGGAATGGCTGGAAATTTTTTCTTTTAGCTGATGATACCAGTATTACTTGGACCAGCTCAAATATTGAAACTCTTAATGCTAGTATAACTTCTCATCTACTCACAATAAAAACCTGGTCCGACTGTAATAATTTACTCTCCTTTAATGTAGATAAAACAGTAGCATTATTCTATAAAGGAGCTCTTCAACACTTACCTCTGAATAACAACAAGATCAGTATCGTTGATTCTGTAACATTTCTTGGTATATAGATAGCAACCTTAAATGGTCCCTTTATATCGATGTGGTAAGTAAAAAACTATCCACAACTTGTTATACAGTAATACAGTGGCGACGCGTGACTTTTTCTAAAGTGTTACCAAAACCAGATGCAAAAAATCTCATTTAAAAAAATGAAGATATGGCTAAATGTACATACATATAGCTTCAATAATATCATTTTGTATATCACTTGAAACTCTCGAGAAAACAGTTGATGTTTTTAGATCTTGGCAAAATTTTTGTTCTTTTTTGGCAATTAATGTTAACAATTCCCTGTAATTGCCTTGAATGTCAGAGCCGTCGCCCTCAAAATGACCACGAAACGCTAATTCTTGTTCGGCCAAAAAACATACGGTGCATATCTATTATAAGTGAGCTAAGGATATACGAGTACCTATCTATTTTTTTAACAAACTCATATATTTAGCAATATTTGCTTTAAATGCTTGGTTAAGAGAACTTTTGATTCTTGTTTTGCCAAACTGAATCAAATTGGGTATACATCTTACATGTAGGTAACGGAGAAATTTCATGTCTTTTTTTTTTTAAACTCTAAAACTATTTAAATCGTGAACCTGGTCCACCCATTTTTCTGTAAAAACCAGAAGACATGGCCAACAATACAGTCTATTTTTCTTGCAACCACATAACCAAGGATTTTCACTGTACCAACTAAATTTAAAATATCGAGCTAATTTTTTAAATTCCTTTTTTAAATTGTTTAAAATAGGTCTTTCATTTTCAATAATCTCATTTTATTTTTCAATCAAAATTACTTTTCAAGTAGTTGATCGATTACGCAGCGACACTCATCCATGGTGAACTGCACGCACCCTTTTTATTATAGGTACTGTTAGCAAATTTAAATCTGGTAACAGCCCTACTGATATACACAGCGCGCTTACGCCCATCGCTCCTTCAAAATTTTCAGTACTAGCCGGTCCCGAGCCGCCCGAGCGACAGCGAGATAACCATTCACTGTCACCACAAATGAGACTGGTAACAGAATATAATAAAGTGCAACTGAGTCACATAAACTCGCCAATATTTTCGTGTGTCTGGCTATTTACTGAATTAGGTACTATTAACACATAATATAATAATATATTTCTATTGGTAAAAATAAAATAAAATAATAAATGGAATTATTCATCGTCATAAAATACATATTTATTTGCAAGATTTTTAACTGTTACTAATGTAAACAGTGGTTACATGGACGCTTCGCCAGTGCAGTAATATCTGTTTCAAAGGAAATCAATTCAGCCTCTTCAAAAATAACACATTTTTTTTGTTCGAACCGCATCTTCGATATGGTGTTCCTTTATGGGGTTCTGGTACAGCTGCTCAATCCGATGTTATTTTTAAATTTCAATAAGACATGTGTTTGACCTCAGAAGAACAACACATTGCAGAAGGTAGTTCAAAGCTGACAGGATGTTAACATTTCCTTTTTTATATATTTTAGAAACTGTTTGCTTAATTCGTAAACATCTACATGTCTTTCCAGCAAGACCTAGTTATGACTATTCCAGCAGAAATTCTTCATTTGACGTCTATTTACCGATCCCGTCCATCGAATTAGTAAAGAAATCTATATTATATTCTACAAATAAACTATACAATCATCTCCCTCTGCACCTTATTTATAGGTAGGACCTTACATGGCAGAGTTTAGGTCTAAACTAAACTCTGCCTAGCCATGTAAGGCCTTACCTACAAATTTCCAACCAATATGGGAGCGTTCAAGTATTACGTAACGCGATTTTTGAAGATTTTTAACCCCCTCCCCCTACGTAACGCACTCTTATGGAAGTTTAACTATTGCGTAACGCTATTTTTGAAGATTTTTGACCTCCCCCCCAACCTGCGTTACGTAATACTTAAACGGTCCCTATGGTTGATGTCATGTGATGCCAGGAGTTAATCGGGAAATATTTTTAACATCCTTTAAAATCGGATCATTTAATGTAACGTCAACTGTTTAAAAACAACTCAAAGGTATTTACCCGTATATTTTGGTGGTTTAAAGCATGTACACCTGTGATAACACTGATGATGGAATATTGATTCCGAAAACGTTTTGTTTTGATATAGCCCTTTTTAGGGATTTTAAATATACCTTTTACAAGATAAGGTTTTTATTTTTGTGATTTATATACTGCCAGTTACAGGAATTTTTACTTGTGATATTATTGACGTTAACGTTCTCATATCTGATGTTCTCAGTATCCTCTTGCTTTCTGCTGTATCTCATCTTGTTTATATCGCGTACGACATGATCGGTCTTACACATGATTTGTATATGCGTACTTTCCCTTCCAGCCTCATATCTTTATTTCTCCAGGTGACATCCCTCAGACATCCTAACACGTAATTGGATTTATTTGCTTGCTTTCGGACGCTCTCTTAACATATCCATAACTACATATTTCGACTCCCAGATATTCGAATCTCGAGACTCGTTTAATTAGTTCGTTATTAATTACTATTTTGCATCTTATAAATCTTTATAGACTTATAAAACAGTATGATTAATTTATTCTAATATAGGGCATTCTAATACTGACATATATCTATTAACTGTTAGTCTATCTGAATTGGACTTTTCATCTTTAATTTTCAGTATTCTACTAAACGGATTTCACTGTATATAGGTCAATTTCTATACAGATTCAAGGATCATCAACATAATATAAAATCACAGAGGCCATGGCCTGTGTGTGGTAGTTTGTAAGAAAAAAACAACGACCGCCGGAAGTATGCTCGGATGACCAGGCATGCCGTCCATGAGCCATGGCTCCCTATGATCTTGCTAGTGCCGTTGCGTTCTACTCTACATAAAGAATCCCAACTGAAACCGTGGGCCTGTGGCTTACGGGGTCCCAAAGAGCACGATTAATATTATAGTACAGGACATTTGATTCGTTAATATCAACGAAATCGGATATGAGAATGAAATAATTATCGAAAATTGAGATAGAAAACTTGGATATTATTGAAACGTCTTTATTTTTGGTTGAAGATTCAGAATCAATACTTTTAGGGTAATTTACTTTATGACGAATGTTGCATCAGTATAATGTATACAGGGTGTCCAGAAACTCTCCCGTTAAACAAATACTGGAGATAATTTTAAGACAATTTAACCCAATTCACCTGGTCCAAAAATGCTTCCTAATGAAGCTAGAGCTCTTTGAAGATTTTTTAATTAGTTTTTCTTAAATAAGTACCTCCAGAACGTTGCTATTTAGAAAACCGAAAACTGATACGCCTATTTATCTTCCAAAGATAAATCGATTCCATTAATTGCGAATTTCTAGTACCAGTCATAGGCGTCCATTTTGGGTAGGGCAATGGTTATTCTATCGCATAACTTTTTTGTCTTTAACTTTTAAGCATTTTTGACACTGGGTTATTAAATTGTGAAGTTTTCTAGTGCTAAAAGATACCTTTTTAAGTCGCTAGAATACACCGTTAAAAAAAAATCGATTTCAAAATTTTTTCTTTTTCTTCTTCTTCTTCGCGCGACTAGGATTACTCCTGTTTGTCTGCCTCTTATTCTGTTTCAGTTGTTGTTGACTGTAGATTGTCTTTCCACCTTTTCGGCGGCCTTCCAACGGGTCTTCTGCTATACGGCTTGTTGTTTTTACAGATGTTCGCTAATCTATCTGGTTCCATTCGGTTTACATGTTCGTTCCAGTTTTTCTATCTTGTTTTTATCCACCTGTTAATATTTTGAATTTTGCATCGTTCTCGTATACTTCTGTTGCTTTGTCTGTCTCTTAATAATATGCCCGCTATTGATCTTAATACTTTCATTTCGATATTGTTGATTTGTTGTTTCGTCTTTCTTGTATAGGTCCTTGTCTCCGCTGCATATGTTAGGATAGGTCTTACTGTTGTCTTGTATACTTTTATTTTGCTTTCCGTGGTCAGATATTTGTTTCACCATATGGTTTCTCGGAGGCAACCACTTACTCTTGCCGCTTTTGTTGCTTGTTTTGTGGTCTCTGTTCTTATATTCTTGTCACTAGTGATCTCTACTCCTAGGTAATTGAATTTCATTACTTGTTCTACAATTTTGCCGTATATTTCTAGCTTGCATCTACGCGGCTCTTTACTTATTTAGTTTTTTCTACTGATATTCTCATATTAAGTTTATTTGCTGTGATATTGAAAGTGTGGAGCTGCCTTTGTAGGTCATCCTCGTTATCAGCAATTAGTACTGCATCATCGGCATAGCATAGTATCGTGATTTTATGCGCTCCCATGTGGTATCCATGTCGTTTTCTTGATTATTTGATTCATCGCCATTTGAATAACAATCGGCTGAGCGAGTCTCCTTGGCGGATTCCTTCTTTTAGTTCTATGCGTTCTGTTTCTCCTGTTGACATTATAATTCTGGTCTTGTTGTTCTTGTTAATTTCATTAATAAGCCTTATTATCTGGTGGTCTATTTGTTCAGCTTGTAATAAATTTAAGATATCATTTCGCCTCACCCTGTCAAAAGCACTTTTTAAATCTACAAAGCACTTGTATGCTGGTTTTTCATATTCAATAGACTTTTCTACTATTTGCCTGATAATAAAAATTGCATCTATTGTGCTGCGGTTTTTCCTCGATTTTATCTTTTATGACTGCTGTCAACAATTTTAATGTGCTGTTCCATCAGACTAATGCCTCTATAATTTTCAGGGTTTTCGAGTATCCCTTTTTGAGTATCGGTAGCAGGAGGCTTTCCTTCCATTCCGCTGGTACTACTCCAATATTTATTATATCGACAAATAATTTTAGGAGCCATTTGAGTAGTGTTCCTCCTCCATATTTTAGCAGTTCATTATTTATCTTATCAGGACCAGGTGCTTTTCGATTTTTTAATTTTTTTATTCGTTCTTGTAGCTCTTCTTCTGATATTAGTACTCTATCGTGGGTTTCATTAATGTTTATTTCTCTGTTCTCTTCTTCTCCTTCTCCATATAATTTCGTAAAATGCTCAGTCCATTGTGTCTCCGTAATGTTATCTATCTGTACAAATTCATTAATTTCTGTTTTTTGTCTCCTTATCATCTTCCACACCTTTTTCTGGGATCCAGAGAGGTCGTATTCCATATCTTTTGTAAATTTCTCCCAGTGTTCTTTTTTGATGTTATCTATTTTTTGGTTTACTCTATTCCTGATTGTCACGTAGTCGTCTCGTGCCTCCGGTGTCTTCACTCTTTTGTATGTTAGGAAAGCTTGTTTCTTTTGATTTGCTAGTGCTTTCACCCTTTTTTCGTACCATGGAGTTTTATATTTCCGTTTATTTCTGTTGACTTTTCTTTTACCAAAAGCTTCTTCTGCTGCTTGTTGGATACTTTTTCTAATAATTTTCCAGGTTTCTTCTATATCCTTTTTAGTCTCTAGGTTATGGCTGTTTAGCTTTTCTGTTAGTCTGTTTCTATACAAGTTTTGTGTCCCTTCGTCTTCTAAGCTTTCTATGTTTAACTTTTCTTCGACTTCGTATTTCGCTTGCGTTGTGTGTTGAGTTCTATATTTATTTTCCCTAGTACTAGGCCATGGTCGGATCCTACATTGGCGGACGATAGAGTGCTCACATCTATTATATCCCTGGGGTGTATTTGTCTGTTTGTTATAATGTAGTCAATCATAGAGTTACGTCCTCTTGTATCTGACCAGATGATCTTATGCTGTATTGGATGGTCAAAGTATGTGTTGTTAATTCGGAGGTTATTCAATAAACAAAATTCAAGGAGTCTTTCTCCGTTGTCGTTGAGCATTTCTTCGTTAAGTTAATTAAATAAAAAATTTTGTTTTTTGAATTTGACAATAATTCTCAAAAAAAAACTATTTAGAAAAATGAAAACTGGTACGTTTATTTATCTTCCAGAGAATAATCGATTTCATTAGTTGAGAATTTCTAGTACCTACTGGTTATATACGTCCATTTTGCGTAGCTCAACGGTTATTGTATCGCATAACATTTTGTCTTTAATTTTTAAGTATTTTTGACATTAGATTATTAAATTATGAGGTACCTATTCTAGTACTAACAGTCACCTTTTTTACATTGTCTTCTCACTGTAAAATTCTTCATGTTGTATATTACAATGATTACATTTATTTCATAGAACGTTATACCATAAATCAAAATCGTTCGGGTCACAAATAAACAAGTGAAGAAACTGTAACAATTACCAAGAAATAATGTATTTCAGTAACCCAAACAAACAATCATATACCAATACCTATGTGACAATAATTATAATATATTATCAAATTTATTTTTTGTATTATTTTTTCTAGAATTTAAAAAATTGAGTAGGTTCATACCTACATCAAAATCTCTAATAACTCACATACCTTACGAACATCTGATTGCATAAATATGTGTATTTTCTTTAAAAATATATATATGACGTTTTTAATTTTCTCTTTTTCGCTATTTATGTATCTACTATTACCTAATCAGTTTCCATCCATAAATTAGGGGATAGGTACCTATAGCAAATATCTTTTTCTACGAGCGTGCAAAAATGTCTACTTTCGCGCACGCATTTTAGTTTAGAAAGTTTCACTTTTCCGCACGCGTGTTACTTTTCCGCACGCGTGTTACTTTTCTGCACGCGGTTTTTACTTTTCCGCACGCGTGTTAATTTAGATATGTTAATATGGCCTTAAAGTAATTTATAATACATGCAATAAACTAATATTTAGATATTATTTACTAATTTATTTCAAATATATCTTATTGTGTTCCTGTTTTAATGAAATTAACGCGACAATTCGATGACATAAAATTATTTTGACATAATATTCGAAAGTCAAATCGGTAGATAATAACAGTCGTTTTGAATCATTGTCATGGAAACCAAGATCGTCGTCATGCTAACTAATTATATTGAAAGTTTGGTTTTGACAACCTTGTCAAAGAATTAATTTGTGTATGTACTTTCATATTAATTAAATTAATTGATTAGGATCTGGTAATTTTTTAAACTCTTAGAAAAAATATTGTTCCTAACTCTTGCAGAAAGTCTCTTTTCCGCACTCGACTGCTTGCCGAACTCCCGCTTCGCGTCGTTCTGCAAACTGCAGTCGCGTGCGGAAAAGAATGACTTTCTGCACTTGTTAGGAAAATAACTATTACCTACAACAGTGTTCCTTTCAGTCTGCCAAATCTAAAATAGGGTACAAACAATTGTCACACCGAGAGAACAATTTCTTTTTCCTAAAACACTACTTCTTTGAGCCATCTTTCTTAAAAGTTAACATAAATATCATATTAACTTAAACACACCGGTACACGTATAAAGAAACAAGTTTTTTAAACAAAACTCAATAATTTCTTACAGATAATTTCTTCAGTACTAAGAAATGCATCAATGGTTACATTTAATTTTCTTATCCTAAAGTTTTTGTTTCTTAAATTGAAAACTGCAAATATTTCGCAGTATACATAAGAAATATAATGTTAAGTTAATCAATATTTATATTTGTGAACAAGAAATTTTCTTGCAATCACATAAATATTTTAAACCACAAGAAATAATTCTTCAGAAATACCCTGTGTAGTAACTGTGATTATAAAATAAATACTTTATCATTAAGCCGAAATGTTACTTGCAAAGAGATTTTCTTCCACAAAAGAATTGCGCAGTTTAACTATTTATGATTTAATCGCCAGTGTTTGTCAAGATGGCGTGATATTAGTTCATGTTCATATTATAGATGGATTTTGGATTTGTGGGTGTTCTTTAAAAATTAACGGATATTTTGAAGGTACGTACATATATAGTCCGTCCGCTATAACTTTTCCCATTTCCCAGGATATTTTCTGTTCATTTATTTGTGATAAAGAAATCAGTTAGTCTAAATGAAATATTATTGCCGAAAACCGTGAATTAGTTAATATGTAATAAATGACTTAAGATGTAAAATAATAATACTTTCCCGTAATAAAATTTCTTAACGATTAGGTATGCTGTCTCTTTTAAATTATAAAAATAAAGAAAATTACATATTATGTCTGCTTCAATGTTTTAGCTAAACCATGTTTAGAAACCCATCGCTGAGGAAGAAGGAGTCCGAAGAAAGTGCAAGAAGAGCATACCAAAATTACATAGTACCAGGTGTTACATACAGCCAAGTCGCAAATAATAATCAACAACTGAATTAAATTACTACACAACCATCTGATATACAAGAGTTAAAACAAATGATGAAGGGTCTCATGGAGCAGATGAGCACCATGCTCAACCTTCTTACCACCGTCGTAGCAAAGATGAAGTGATGGCAGACAAATTAAAATTTGTGATCTGGAATGGCGAATGGATTAGCCCAACACAAACATGAACTTACTTTATACTTGACAAGTCAAAAATTGATCTAATATTAATATCAGAAACGCACTTCACAAAAAAGAATGTCTTAAAAATTCCATACTATACAGTTTACCATACCATGCATCCCGATGGAACCGCCCACGGTGGCACTGCAATCATTAATAAAAACACAATCAAACATCATCTCGCAACTTGTCTTGCAAAAGAATACATACAAGCCACAAACATAGTTGTAGAAGACTGGACAGGCCCCATTACTTTCTCTGCGGTTTATTGCCCTCCAAAGCACAAAATCACAAAAGAAGACTTTAAAGAGTTCTTCGACGAACTAGGCAACCGATTCATTTGTGGCGGTGACTATAATGCCAAGCATCAGAGTTGGGGTTCTAGACCCCGAGGAAGTGAGCTATACAAAGCAATAAACAACGATAATCTAGAAGTAGTAACAACACGAGAACCAACGTACTGGCCAACCGACTTAAATAAAACACCCGATCTTCTGGACTTTAGCATAACTAAACAAATTAACAGGAATTATATGCATGCGGAGTCATGTTATGAACTTTCTTCCGATCATTCGCCAGTTGTTATAACACCAAATAAAAAAATTCTCCACAGGGAAAAACCATGTGTATTGCACAACCGAAAAACAAACTGGAACATCTTTAAACAACTGGTCCAGCAGCGACTTCAACTAAACATTTCCCTAAAGACCAATGAGGAGATCGAATATGCAGTACAACACCTAAACTTAGTTATACAACAAGCTGCCTGGGACTCAACAACACCCAGCAACAATGAAATGACGAGTAATACACTTCAATATCAATAAGAGAGAAAATAGCCCAGAAAAGAAAACTCAGAAAACAGTGGCAAGCAACTAGAGCGTCACAAATAAAAACGCAGATGAACAATGCTGTTAAGGAGCTAAAAGAAATGATAGCAACAGAAAAGAATCTACAATTCAGTGAACACATAAAACAACTAGATACAACTGAACAAACAAACTACTCCCTATGGAAGGCTACTAGAAAATTGAAAAGACCCCAATACAATATACCACCATTAAAAAAAGAGCAGGGCGGATGGTTAAAAACACCAAAGGAAAAAGCAGAGAACCAGAGAAGCAGAGTTTGCAAACCACCTAAGAACTGTGTTCATTCCCAATGAAACAACTGAACCCAACCAAAAGGAAACAATAAACCAAGAACTTGAAGAATCATACCAGCTAGAATTACCAGAAAAAAGATTAAAAAAAAGTGAAATAAAGGCCACAATAAGATTCAATACCAACCCTAAAAAAGCTCCAGGGTACGACCTAAGCACAGGACAAATATTACAAGAACTGCCGGAAAAAGGAAATACATATCTAACACAATTATTCAATTCAATCATGAAAATCAGCTATTTCCCGCCACAATGGAAAGTAGTCGAAATAACACCCATTTTAAAACAAGGCAAATCACCTGAAAGGGTAGAATCATACCGGCCCATCATTCTACTACCAGTGCTATCCAAAGTGTTCGAAAAACTATTATTAACAAGACTAACGCCTCTCCTAGAAGACAAAGTAATAATTCCAACTCACCAATTTGAATTCAGGCAGAAACATTCTACCATTCAACAAGTACATCGAATAGTAAACAGAATCCATAAAGACCTCGAAGCATCCAGATATTGCTCCGCCCTGTTCATAGACATAGGACAAGCGTTTGACAAAGTATGGCATCAGGGGTTGCTCTATAAGCTGAGGAGTTGTTTGCCTCTAAATTATTACACACTACTAAAGTCATACCTTACAAATAGACGCTTTAGAGTCAAATACGACAATGAAATATCAGAACTCCAACCCATAACAGCGGGCGTCCCCCAGGGAAGTGTACTGGGTCCTGTCCTGTACCTACTCTACAGTGCCGACCTTCCAACATCACCTGCCACAACAACAGCTACATTTGCAGATGATACTGCGATCTTATGCTCCAACAAGAATCCAAACATCGCATCAGAACTACTACAAAATAGCATAACTGAGGTCGAAAAATGGTTACAAAAATGGAGAATTAAACCAAATGAGCAAAAGTCGATACATGTAACATTTACAAGCCGTAGAGGAACCTGTCCACCTGTATGTATCAACCGCAAACAAATACCACAGAAAGATGATGTAAAGTACCTTGAGATTCACCTGCGGATAGAAAACTGACCTGGAAAAAACACATATTTTTTAAACGAAAACAACTGGGCCATAAAATGAGAGACATATACTGGCTAATAGGAAAACAATCCCAGTTATCAACATCAACACAAAATAAATTACTCCTATACACAGCGGTGTTGAAACCAATTTGGACCTATGGGATAGAACTGTGGGGAACAGCCGCAAATTCTAATATAGAAATTATACAAAGGTTCCAATCCAAAATATTAAGGATGATTTTAAATATACCATGGTATATCACCAACAACGCCGTACATCGAGATGCAGAGGTAACTTATGTAAAATAAGAAATTACATATCGAATAAAAAAATACAAGGACCGATTGCGGGAACACCCAAACCACCTAGCAAGGAACTTGATGCAGATGTGTGCAGTGCGCAGGTTAAAACGTAAAGTGACTAGTGATTTAGTGTGAGCTAAAAACAAGGGTAGTGCTTATTTATGTTTTCCCAGAACCAATAATAGTTTAGTAGACTAACATCAAGAGCGGCATATCAATGGGTATGTTCGCCACATGTCAATAGTTTAGCCGACATAAATATTACTTAATGCTTATTACATTATAAAAAAACGGCAGATTGTAATAAATTGGAATGTCAATAAAAAAAATTGTATAGTTGATTATTTCATGAACAGATTAACGAACTCTGCAATTTTTTTTATTATTTTAGATTTTTCTTTAATATGTACACAGTTGTGCAAAGGTTAACTCAAACTTATTTTTTTTTACTTATACCGGGTGGAAGAAACGAAATGTTTAACTTATGTTAGAGACACCCTGTAGACAAGACGAATTACAAAAATATGAGTATACGTCAGAATCGTATTGTGTAGTCTTATCTCTTGTGAACATTTTCTTTTTTGAATGTTGCTGATATCTTTAGAAGCAAGGAAAATAGACGGTTTTGTAGTTAACAAAAATGTGTAATGTACCTCTCGCTGTTTAAAGAGCCTCCACGTAGACAAATCCGTACTTACCTCAAGGAAATTCCACCCGAAAACATCACAGAGCCTCCATTAAACAATCTCGTTTCTCTTACCTTGCGCTGTGCATACCGCTTACCTAGTGGACAAATTAATAACTCTTATATGTGTCGGTAAGGACCGTTTACGTTATGTGCCTATCTGTTTTTACAGTTTTGTTAAATGTTATTTGTTATTACTAATTTAGTTTTGTTTCAGTTGAAACACATGTTTAAGAGTAAAACCACCTATTTCCTTTGCTTCGAAAGATATCATGGATATTAAAAAAAAAAACAAAACGTTCACAATGAATAAGACTACAATACGATTCCGATGTATACTCACATTTGTACCTCGTCCTACCTACAGGGTGTCTCAAACTTAACATAAAAACACATTTCTTTTCTTCCACCCGGTATAAGTACAACAAAGAAATTTGAGTACGCCTTTGCACAACTGTGTAAAGACTAATAGCCCTGGATCCCACGTACCAAAAAAAGTTTATTAACAGCAAGCTGAAAATTTGTTAATAGCTTCACGGTGTCCAGTCGGACAAAATTTGATGTAAGGGATCACTGGAACAGGGGAAGTTTTAATTGAAGAACGTGATTTTAATTGTGGAACATGTCATCCTGACAAGGTTATGATAGTGAAAACTATCAGGTTGTTTTTAACTTTAATCAATAGCAAACTTTATATAATATATGAAGAATGTTTTTCGGATAAATATGTTGGGCATTTTAATAAGTCCGACACGTATAATATGTCAAATGACAGGAATTATGTTCGTGATAAATAGCAGTCTGATTTTTGCATGAGAGTTTAATGAAAGGGTAACAAATCAATTGGAAGTTCTGTCCGACAAAATGCATGGGACGTTTTCGTAGTGTGACGAATTTCTAACTGGGGCCGGCCCTGCCCCTAGCAGTCAACAAACAACGGCGCCACGTCATTGACGAGTAACTTCTCCGCTAAGCCAGAATATTCTCGAAGCAGAGCCGTATCTATATAAGCGGATGATTTTTAAGCAGCAGTCAGTTAATATATTCAACGCGATATATTGTTTTATTGTTTGATCGGGTTGCTGAAATGTATGTATTTTTAAAGTAGATAAGTCGTATTTGTAAATAAATTAAATGTTAGAAAGTGTAAAATAAATTAGATATTGTTGTTAAATAAGTCTTAATTGTAAGTGTTATAAATAAACAATTTCAAGTAAGTCTTTTTATTTATTTAATAATAATTAAAAGTCAATTCGCGTAATAGTTCACAAATAAATAAATCAGTACAGTAAGAACCCAACAGTAGTCTGAGTTCGAAACCTGTAACCTGTTCCACAATTAAAGCTTCCCCTGTTCCAGTGTTCCCGTACATAAAAGTTTGTCCGACTAGACAACGTTAAGGTATTAACAAATTTTCAGCTTGCTATTAATAAACTTTTTTTGGTACGTAGGCCTATAAAAAAATCTAAATTAATAAAAAAAAATTAGCGGAATCCGTTAATCCGCTCACGAAAAAATCAACTATGAAAATGAGCATACTTTTCTATATCCCTAACTGGCCTACTTATGCCTCGCAGTATATCTATTGTTCTGAGGAATTTCGATATAAACTGCTCGTCAAAAGTTAGAGATATGGAATATTATGCTCATTTTCATAGTTGATTTTTTCATGGACAGATTAACAGATTCCGCTGATTTTTTGTACAGAGGTTTACTCAAACTTCTTTTTTGTACTTATACCGGGTGGAAGAAAAGAAATATTTTTCTTATGTTAAGTTTGTGCCACCCTGTAGGGAAGACGAGGTACAATAAATGTTAGTATAAGTACATCGTAATCGTATTTTATCTTATGTTTTGTGAACATTTTCTTTTTTGAATGTCCTTGATATCTTTAGAAACAAAGAAGAAACTTTTACTCTTTAACAGGTGTTTTACTTAACTGAAATAAAACTAAATTAACAATAAAAAAATAACAGTTAACAAAACTTTAAAAACAGAAAGGCACATAAGGTGAATAATTCTTATCGACACCTATAAGAGTTATTTGTCGACCAGTAAGCGGTATGCACAGCGTAATATAAGAGAGACGAGATTGTTTAATGGAGGCCCTGTGATGTTTTTAAGCGGAATTTCCTTGAGAATAAGTACGGATTTGGTGTCTACGTGGTGGCGCTTTAAATAGCGAAAGGTACATTACACAGATTTTTTTCTTTAAACACTCTGTTCCTTTCGCACTGTCTGTACAAAATAATTTCATCTTAGTGGTATGACAAGACATGACCTCTTCACGTATCGCATGTCGTCAGTTAAAACACATACTAAAGAATAAAACCGTCTAGTTTCCTTGTTATTAAAGATATCAGAGAAATTAAAAAACAAAATATTCGCAAAATATGAGACTATAACATAGTATCGATGTATCGATGTAACTTTGTGTCTTTTCCTCCCTACAAGGCGTCTCAAACTTTGGTTTCGGTTAAAACACATGTTAAACTACAAAACCGTATATTTTCTTTGTTTCTAAAGATATCAGGGACATTCAAAAAACAAAATGTTCACAAAACATAAGCCTACAATATGATTCTGATGAATACTCACATTTGTACCTCGTCCTCCCTAGAGGGCGTCTCTTACCATAAGAAAAACATTTCTTTTCTTCCACCCGGTATAAGTACAACAAAGAAATTTGAGAAATCCTTTGCACAACTGTGTAAAGACTAATAGGCCTGGATCCCGAGTACCAAAAAAAGTTTATTAACAGCAAGCTGAAAATTTGTTAATAGCTTAACGGTGTCTAGTCGGACAAAATTTGATGTAAGGGATCACTGGAACAGGGGAAGTTTTAATTGAGGAACGTGATTTTAATTGTGGAACAAGTTTGAATAAACCTTTGCACTGTGTAAATACTAAAGAAAAATCTAAAATAATAAAAAAAAATATCGGAATCCGTTAATCTGTTCTCGAAAAAATCAGCTAGGTATGAAAATGAGCATAATTTTCTATTTCCCTAACTTTTGACGAGCAGTTTACTTAGTCAATTACAACTTACTTATAACAAAACTAGGGCTATGAGATTTGATAATCCTTAAAATCTCAGTTTCTTAAGTAAAGATGTAGGTACCTAAGTATTCTTAGTTATGTTCAAGAATACAGTGTGTGTACAGTAGAATAAGAATACATTATGTATTTTTCTCTTCTGAAGCCCGCCTTCCATTAAAGAAAGAGTATTTTCAAAAATCACAAATCCACCAAAAAATTTTTGTAAATATTTTATGTTGCAAGTCAAGGGACATTTTTTTTCAACGTTTTAGTTAGTCACCGGGTTAATGCAACTAATAATACAGTTGTACATATTCCGATATGGTCTAGTGGCTAGGATACCTGGCTTTCACCCAGGAGGCTCGGGTTCGATTCCCGGTATCGGAAATCTTTTTTGTTTTTTTGATAAATAAAAATCGACAACTAAAAGGGAAGAAAAATGTTAAAATTAAATTTGACAAAAAATACACATATAAATGGATTTGTAGTTTCTTGTTTGCTTCGGAAATTGTAATTTTGCTCGTTTGCAATAATGTCTTGTTACCTAAAGTTCTAAATTCGTTCTTTCCTAATATAAAAATTCCTTATTATTTGTTGTTTATTACGTAGTGATTAATTAACATTTCAGTAAAATAATTTCATAAGTAAAAAACTTTTCCGATACCGGGAATCGAACCCGAGCCTCCTGGGTGAAAGCCAGGTATCCTAGCCACTAGACCATATCGGAGATACCGAAACAAATGAAGGAGGGTGCGCGGCCGCCCATTAATGTCCAATATAAAGTTTTTTAACAGGCTCTTCGCCTAGACTCTTGACTCTAGTCTAGACTAAAGAAGGAAGAAGAAAAAGAAAGCTAAACCATAATGTCTAGGTATCGTATTAATTTGACCTATTGTGTAAATTTCTTCATCATTTGGTCACATTTTATTGGGTGTCATTGATCGTGAAAGATAAATATTAACTTTTTCGAGGATTTCTTAATCAATTATCAATGTTAATTAATGTTATGGTTGTTGTTGAATAATTATTTCGCATTCTTCCTTTTTTTATAATAAAATTATACATATACTTAATACTTACTAAAAGTAAAAGTAGCATTATTAGATGATTAGTCTTTACTTCAGGTTAAAGCTATTCGGAGAAAATCATGATCATGAATATCAAAATGAAAAAACGAATACAAAAAGAAAGATAATAAGTTGTAATGACTATCAAAAACTACAACAGTTTTACCTAGAGCACATTTCGCAAGTTACTGTGCTAGGACATAATATTCGGACGAAGTGACGAAGATCAATAAAAAGGGGAAGACAATGCTAATGCCTAATGCTCGTTAGAAGACCTCCATCTCGATTATGTACAGCGTACAGCCACCAGCCACCCACATGAGAACTGTCTTGTCAAGTATGTCAATATGATACATGATAATACCGTATTAAGTGCAGATATTTTTTTATTAATAATCAGTAAAATCAGTATTAATTAGAATACCGTAGATAAGTATACCTTTTAAACAAATAGGAAATTAGTGTGACGGCTCAATGGTCTAGGGGTATGATTCTCGCTTTGGGTGCGAGAGGTCCCGGGTTCAAATCCCGGTTGAGCCCAGGTTTTGTAACTTTTTGGGGGTACTAATATGGAGGTATGGTACGTTTAGCAGTAAATGGTTGACTTCTTCAATGGTACTGGTACTTCAATCGAATAAAAGGCGCGGTTTCAGGTAAAATTTAAATATGTTTGAATGATTGTTTTTGTATAATCTTAGCAGTTAAAATATATTTAATTTATTTTAAAACTCATTTGAAAACATTAATTTCGGGTATATAAGGCAAAGCAAAATATTTTACATCGTTTTTTTGGTTTTGTCGTCGTGATTATTGTAAATTTTGTGGATTCTTTGCTTTATTATAGGAGTACCGTCTAGTCAGTGTTAATTGTCAAAAGACCAACTCTGTCTACCTCGGTTGCTTATCGTTCCGGGTGGGTCTTAACAATGGGCCAGGTCAGATAAATTTAATAATATTTACGACCGCACTAATTGAAGTCAACTTCGAGGTCGACTACCCCAACCACCTCCATGGAGGTCATGCATACAGAAGGCGGATAAAACTCTGGGAAGCAGTGAACCGTGAACAAATCTGGAGAGATAATTAAAAATCACCCAGAGTTGGCAATGGCACCAGACGCAGTAAGACCAAAATATAATTTCCAAAAGCAGTATACCGTTCTTTTTCCAGGAAGGGACCAATGGGAATCTAATAAAATAAATCTCATAATGGCAGATCAATTCTGGTATACTGATGGCTCTAAAACTGATGAAGGATTTTGATCTGGAGTATACGGTGGAAAACTAAGGCTATACCTTATTAGTGAAAACCCAGATAAATACTCTAGTACCTTTTAAGCGGAGCCACAATAGACCTCTTAGGTCGAGCGGAATTGTGGTCAAGCGCCCACTTATATTAAACCTAACTAACCTTCACTCTTTGCAATAACTCCTTGTTACCTAAAGTTCTAGATTCATTATTATCGCTTATTTACCAATATTTTACCTATATAAAAATTGCTTATTTAGTTGTATAAGGGGTTGAAGGAGTTTGGGGTGTGGGAGTCAGGATATATATGGGTTTTGCTCGTACTGGAACTTCAACTGTAAATAATGGGAAGCATCTCACACATCAGGGATGAATAATAATAGGCACAAACTTTACTGTGAGCGGTATAATTACCGAAAGAAACAGAAAAACTACATTATCAAAAACTAAATTAAATACTAATAGTTCAATGGCTCCTCACTGCTTGGAGCGTAAACCGGAACTCTGGGGAGTCGGCCTCCGCCGTGTCAGCTTTCAGCCGTTGGGAGAACCTACGTCACTTGGTCGGCAGGGTTGCCAAGTATAATTCTTGTTACAGTTGTTTATTATAAAATATAGTGCTAATTAAAATGTCAATTTGCTAAATAAATATTTTAAACACAGTGATTAAAAAAAGTTTTCCGATACCGGGAATCGAACCCAAGCCTCCTGGGTAAAAGCCAGTTATTTATCCTAGCCACTAGACCATATCGGAGATACCAAAAGAACGATGGTGGGCGGGCGCCCTTTTAGTGTTCAATATAAACTCTATAGAACATTGATCCAGGCGGATAAAGATTTTCACGGGCGAGTCGCCTGGATTAAAGAAGGAAGAAGAAGAAAAGGTTAAAGTATATTTTATGTATAAATATCGTATTTTACCTATTATTCTGTCAACTCTTCATCAATTGAAGTCACATTCTATTGGGTGACTATGATAGTGCGAGATAAATTATATTAACTTTTTACAAGACTTCTTAGTTTTATAGATTGATTTACCTAGAGTTAGAGCACATTTCGAAAGATCCTGTGCTAAGACATATTTGGACTAAGTGACGAAGATAAATAAGAAGGGGAAGACAGTGCTCGTTAGAAGACGCCCATCTCCATGATGTACAGCCACCAATATGAGAACTACCTTGTCAAGTATGTCAATATGAGAATACCTTATGAAGTGCAGATATTTTATATCAGTAATCAGTATAAAATGTAGATAAGTAAACCTTTTAAAGAAATAAGAAATTAGTATGGCGGCTCAATGGTCTAGGGGTATGATTCTCGCTTTGGGTGCGAGAGGTCCCGGGTTCAAATCCCGGTTGAGCCCTAATTTTTTAACTTAATCATAACAGGAGCAATCTTCAACCACCTCCATGAAGGTCGTGTATACAAAAGGCGGATAAAACTTCAGGAAGAAGAGCAAAACGATAAGGGGAATAAATCTGGAGCGATAATTAAAAATTGCCCAGAGTTGTCAAAGGTACCAAATACAATGTAACCACAATATAATTTCGAAAAGCAGTATACCGTCCTTTTTCCAAGAAGGAACGAATGGGAATAGAATAAAACAAATCTCATAATTGCAGATCAATGCTGGTATACTGATGCCCTAAAACTGATGAAGGATTTGGAGCTGGAGTATACGGACGGAAACCAAGGCTAAACCTTATTGAACGCGTAGATAACTTTACTATCTTTTAAGCAGAAATTTTTAGTCCATAACGATAGCCTTGAAGGGACTAATAAAGAGGAGCTGCAAGGGCAGATCTATAAAAATTTTATCTGATAGCCTTCTTCTTCTTCTTGTAGTTCCTTCTCCTATCGGAGGTTGGCTATCATCACAGCTATCCGTACCTTATTGGCGGCTACTCTGACAAGATCTACTGAGCTGCAACTATACCACTATCTTAGGTTTTTCAGCCAAGAAACTCTTCTTCTACCTATGGATCTTTTACCCTGAATTTTACCTTGCATTATGAGCATTAAAGACACTGGCATCGAATGGGATTAAGTACCAGTTACTTTGCACCTACACTGAAAAAAATATTGTACATAGTACCAATGAACGCCAATCATTGACTTTTTTTACATTGATTCAATGAAAATTTCGTTAATACTATAAACATGTAGACATTAAGTAACGACCATATTCATTATTACAATGTAATTCTATTCATTAAAAAATAATGAATATAATCATTATTCCAATGAATCTTTTTATCTATCCAATGACTTTTTTCATAATACTTATAATTTGTTCATTGTATATATGAAATATTACATCAGGATTATGCGGTTAAATTAATGAATATCAAACGTTGCACTAATGTACATCATCATCATCATCATCATCCAACCAATTTACGTCCACTGCAGGACATAGGTCTCCCCCAATTGTTTCCACACTTCACGGTTTTGTGCTGATTTTTGCCAGTTTTTACTAATCCGCCTGATATCATCTGTCCATCGTGTAGGCGGCCTTCCTCTACTTCGTTTATCTTCTCTTGGTCTCCACTCCATCAGCCTTCGTGCCCATCTTGAATCTTTCAGCCTGGCGACGTGTCCTGCCCAGTTCCATTTGAGCCTGGTGATACGTTCTACAACATCTGCGATACCGGTTGTTTGTCTGAGATCTTCATTTCTTATTTTATCCCGTAGAGTTACGCCCAGCATGGATCTTTCCATGCGCCTTTGAGCAACCCGCATTTTCGACGCCGTTGCCTTGGTTAGAGTCAGTGTCTCTGCTCCATATGTCATTACCGGTAGCACACATTGGTCAAACACTTGTCTTTTTAAACCGATCGGTATACTGCTCCTAAATATGTCTCTCAGAGCTCCGTAGGCTGCCCAAGCAAGAGTTAATCTTCTTTTTATTTCGCATGTTTGGTTTTCTCTGCCAATTCTAATTTCATGACCCAAGTAAATGTACTTTTCCACTAGTTCTACTTCTTGTTCGCGTATAATCAGCTGTCCGCTAGGAATCAGATTAGTCATAAATTTAGTTTTAGAAAAGTTCATTTTCAGGCCTATTTTCCAGCAGATAGCGTCTAACTCATTTAGCATTTTCTTTACTTCTCCTAGGTCATCAGTTATAAGGACTATGTCATCTGCAAAACGAAGATGATTTAACTTTTCTCCATCTATTTTGATCCCTTTATTGTCCCAGTTGAGCATCTTAAAGGCATATTCCAGAACAGTTATGAATAGTTTTGGCGAGAGTGTGTCGCCTTGTCTTACACCGCGTTCTATGCTTATCTGTTTGGTTTTATCATGTAACTTAACACTCATTGTTGCCTCTTTATAAATATTATAGATGAGTGTACTGTAACGGTAGTCAATGCGGCATTCATTTAGAGCTTCTAAAATGCTATCCAGCTCTATCGTGTCAAAGGCTTTATGAAAATCCACGAATGCTAGGACAAGGGGTTTATTATATTCTATTGACTTCTCAATTAGTAACTTGACTGCCTGCAGATGGTCGTTTGTCCCAAAGTTTGATCGAAATCCAGCTTGTTCTTTTGGCTGGTAAAAATCTAGCTTCTTTTCTACTCTTGATGTCACTACTTTTGTAAAGAGTTTGTATAAGTGGTTTAGCAGGCTAATGGGTCTATAATGTTCTAAGTCTGTCTTATCTCCCTTCTTATGCAAAAGTATTGTTACTGCGTTTTTCCATTTTTCAGGTATCGACTTTTGATGAAGGCATAAGTTGAAGAGATTTTTTATTTTACCTATAAGAATGTGGCCTCCGTTTTTAATGGCCTCGATTACGACTCCATCTTCACCTGGTGCTTTTCCATTTTTCATTTTTCTCAGTGCTTGATGGATTTCGCTAGTGGTTATCTCTGGTAGTATTTCGGAGCCTTGGTTTATTATTTTCTTTGAAACCGCTTCCCTCAGATTATTTTGATTTAGCCTTTGGCTCCTATATAGTTCCAAATAAAATTCCTCTACGATATTTAGTAAATCTTCTCTGTTTGATGTTATTTCGCTGTTTTTATTTTTTAATTTATGTATTTCGCATTTTCCGTTGGTCAATTTCCTTCGTAAAACTTTCAAACTTTTATTTTCTTCTATGGTTTTCTGGATGCTTTGAGTTTTATACTTCCTTAGATCTTTTCTGATTTCCTTTTACTAATGTACAGTGTTGTTTAAATTACGAACTCGTTTATTGAATCAATGTTTTCGACTTTGATTAATAACTCGATACATTGTTTTGATGTAACGCAATCATTGTATTAATGTAATATACCTGAATCAATGATCAATTCATTGTAGCAATGATCTTGCTAAAAATCAGTCTTGGTCCCTTGTGTTGCCCAAAATCAGTCTTGGTCTTGCAGTCTTGGTCTTGTTCTTGCGTTTTCGCAAGACCAAGACCAAGACCAAGACCGCCTAATTTGAGCAAGACCAAGACCAAGACTTACCGTGCAAGATTTGAGCAAGAACAAGACTAAGCCTGCAAGACTCTTGCGTCTTGCAATTAGAACTGAGGGTCTTTTATGAAGTGTATTAGTTCGGGTATATTCTTAGGTAGGTACTCTATGAGAAGCAAAAAAATTTGTAAAATTGGACTTATGCGCCTTACGAACAATACCATAAACAAACATGCATTCTTCGCTCTGAAATTAATTGTCCAGGTTTTGAGAATAGCCGCCCTCCATTCATAAATTAATAGGTCTGGATCTCGTGTATGAAAAAAAGTTGATTAATAGCAAGCTGAAAATTTGTTAATAGCTTAAGGGTGTCTAGTTGGACAAACTTTGATATATGGGAACACTGGAACAGGGGAAGTTTTAATTGTGGAACCGGTTAAAAATTTTTAACGGTCAGAACACGAAAACGGCACATGTATTTTGTCCGACAGAACAGACTTAAACTCTCCGAACAGAGATTAAACTCTCATGCAAAAATCAGACTGCTATTTATCACCTATCATAATTCCTGTCATTTGACATATTCTACATGTTCCACTCATTAAAACGCCCATTTGGTGATAAATAGCAGTCTGATTTTTGCATGAGAGTTTAATCTCTGTTCGGAGAGTTTAAGTCTATTCTGTCGGACAAAATAAATGTGCCGTTTTCGTGGTCTGACCGTTCCAAATTTTTAACCTGTTCCACAATTAAAACTGCCCCTGTTCCAGTGTTCTTATATATCAAAGTTTATCCGACTAGACACCGTTAAGCTATTAACAAATTTTCAGCTTGCTATTAATCAATTTTTTTCCATACGCGGGATCCAGACCTATAATGTATCGAAACTTTTTAAAAATATGTCATATGCTGATAAAAAATATACCTACAATAAGTAGTTAATTTTTTTCCCTAATTAGTTTTGTAGGAATTTAAACACACAAAAATCATATCGATATATAGAATAATAAGACTATTATGTATATTTTTTGCCGTGCCGTCTATACCGTGTAACCAAATACATACCCAAATATTTAGTCTACGAGGCATTCAACAAAGAAATATTTACAGTGAAATACATGGAAAACAAAAGGACATTTATAGCAGTTTTTTCTGTAGGTAGTTAAATTAAACTGGTCATTTGTTTATCAATCGACTCACTGTTCTTTTGTTATGCTCTTTGGTTGCTATACACTATTCCAAGAAACGGGTCATTTTTGGTCTCTCGAATTTCCTAAACTTGTTCGATTTAAGTGGTTGATAATTTGATTTTTTATTTATTTGATTTTAATGTTTGATAATAGTATAGCCTTGTTCTGGATAAATATCGCTGTAATAATATTGTTTCTAGACAGGTAAATTTGTCATTGTACATACACCGGGTGTACCAATCAAACTGTATTTTTTTTTCTCAAAGTTCGCATCACCCTGTGAAATATTCTAGCATTTATAAAATATTGAAATTAAAACCCAACTATAGCCTCATATTTTCTTAACATTTTGTTTTTTTGATTCATTCGCTTATGTTGGACTGGAAAAAGTTAGGTACTTTTTTAACTAGCGATGTTTTTCATCAATACAGGGTGTTTTTAAATAAGTATGGCAAACTTTAAGGGGTAATTCTGCCCGAAAAATAATTTGACAGTTTGCTTTATAAGTGTATGTTCGCAAATGCTTCGTTTCCGAAATAGGGGGCGTTAAAATTTTTCTTACAAACTGACGATTTATTGCTCTAAAACCGGTTGAGATATGCAAATGAAATTTGGTGGGTTTTAAGAGGTAGTTATTACGCATTTTTGACATACAATTAAGAATTTAATATTCACCATTGGCGCGTATACGGGTAACATGACCCGTTTGTTTAGAATTACCCCTTAAAATTTACCATACTTATTTAAAAACACCCTGTGTTGATAAAAAACATGGCTAGTTGTTAAAATACCTAACTTTACTGTTATCCAACATAAGCGAATGAAAAAACAAAATGTAAAAAAAATATCAGACTGTAATTGGGTCTTAATTTCAGTATTTTATAAATGCTAGAATATTCCACAGGATGATGCTTACTTTGAGAAAAAAAACACAGTTTGATTGGTACACTCATTAGTACCGATAAGTTATCGGGTACCTACACAACGACAATTTAACTTCTAGCAACAATATTATTACAGCAATATTGTTAACGAATAAGGCTATATAATACTAAAAAATCACTTAAATCAGACAACAGGTTTAGGAAATTCGAGACATCAAAAATGACCCATTCCATTTTTAAGGAGGTGCCTTAATTTCTTGGAGAAGTGTATTATTCTTGGTTTGGTATTCGGTACCAAAATGAGAACTGGCGTTAACATATGAAGGGCCAGGGGAAAGAACGATGAATGTCTATCTGCAAGCATTTTCGGTAAAATGAGAAATAAAGTTACATATTCATTGTTTTTACCCCTTGCGTCCAATCTTGTGACGTGATTTTAAGACGATTATCATATTTATGTCCCCTTGTCCATTCACAGGTTGATAGTACCCTTTCTAAGCTAACAGATTGCACAACAATCTCAAAATGACCAAAAATTTACATTCATCTTTTTTCCCTCTGACCCTTCATATTGTGCACATCTGTCACTGAATTGAATTCTTTTCAAATCACACATTGTCAATGGCAAATACTCGAAAAATACGTAAGTTCCTAATAAACTTTGGTTAGCTGGAATATAGACACGGATCGCTTAGATCGTAGGTTCAAACCCCACCCGGTGTCAGTTGTTTAGTTAGATATTTATTAATTTGGTTGGTCTTTACTACGGCTGTGATATTAAAGCTTAAAATTGACCTACTCTGTTACGTTGTTCTAGTTCTAAGATATGTAATAGGCTAATGGGCAACTGCGAGACTTGCAAGACTCTTGCTGCAAGACCAAGACCAAGACCAAGACCTGGAGCGCAATACCAAGACCAAGACCAAGACCAGGTGTACTGTCGCAAGACCAAGACCAAGACTCTCTAAGTCTCGTCTTGGTCTTGCACTTAAGCAACACTAATATTTACGTACTTTTTTGGTTCAGTGTACCTTCAGAATCTGATTTGGATGAAAAAAAAACGAAAAAGTAAGTACGTATGCTCTAAGTGCCTCGATATACTGTTAATGAAGAGAATGAAAAAGCGGACTTGCCAAGGGATGGTCAAAAGAAAAATTCATCGGTCCAGAACATGTCGTTGGCGTAGCAAGAAGCACAGCCACAAGAACATCATCGGACTGGGTGGAATGGATAAAACGTAACCACTGGTAATAACCTTCGTACCTTCATGAACCTTCTATGAAGAGATCCAAAGATCTGCTAGACATAAGTAGGAATAATGTGAGAATTATTATCGTAGGTATTTGCGAATTATCGCAGGACACTCTCGTCTCAATGGGAACATAAATAAAATCGGACTGACAGAGAGTGCGAATTGCAGGTTCTGCCAGGCTGATGACGAGACGGCGGAACACGTTCTGACGAACTGCCCAGAGGTAGATACGTAAGGCACAATACATTTTTGAGCAGTAGGTATCAACTCTTTTGATATCCTCAACAGTGGTTGCTCTCTACATTTATTCCCCTACCCCAAAAGTCAATACAAAAAGATGTGAGGATCACAGACTCATTAGCCTGATGAGTCACTTTAAAAATACTCTTAAAAATACTACATCAAAGATTATACAAAAAATGTTAATGGGACATCAGTAATTCTCAGTTTGGGTTTTGGCAAGGTTTAGGAACAAGAGAAGCAATAGTAGCAACACAGGTGTTGGTCCAAAATTGTTACGATCAGAGGAAGGACATATTCCTGTACTTTTTAGATTACGAGAAAGCGTTTGATCGTGTCCAACATCACAAGTTAATGCAGATCCTCAAGAAGCTTGATATAGACCAAAAAGACATAAGATGCATTGAAAACTTGTACTGGTATCAGGCAGCACAATCAAAGTGAATGGAGTATTGATCAACAACATACGATATGCTGATGATGCTGTCTTAATTTGTGACAACATAGCAGATCTTCAGCAACTTGTCACTATAATCGGAGAATACAGTAAACGAATGGGATTAGAGATTAATACCAAAAAGACCAAATTCATGATCATCTCCAGAAACTTGGATGCATTTGAAAACTCCACCATAACACTGAATACTACATAAGTCCATTGAAAGAGTGAGCAAATTTAAATACCTGGGAACGTGGCTTTTTGAAGACTGGGCATCGGACAGGGAAGTGAAATGCATTGAGCAAGCTCGACAAGCTTTCGTAAAATTCAGGAAGGTACTAACCTGTTCAGAGTTCGACCTTACACTGAGATTAAGGTTTACTAAATGCTACGTGTGGTCGGTGCTGCTATATGGCATAAAGGGCTGGACACTCAAAACGAGGGATATAAACAGATTAGGAGCCTTTGAAATGTGGCTTTATCGCCGTATCCTAAAGATAACATGGACAACGAAAGTCACAAATGTAGATGTCCTTAAAAGAATCAACCAAGAACGCCAGCTTTTCGAAAACATCAAGAAAAGAAAAACGGCGAGAAACGAAAAATACCAGTTCCTTCAACTTATAATTCAGGGTAAAATTGAAGGCAAGAGAGGAATAGAACGCAAGAAAATGTCCTGGCTTCGAAACATAAGGCAATGGACAGGACAGGAATTAACGACATACAATCTCTGATACACATTGAAAGAAACAGAGAGTTAATAGAAAATGTGATCGCTAACATCCATTAGTGGATTTGCATTTGAAGAAGAAGGTATCAACTCGAGCCCTACGACTTTGTTGAAGTGTCACATAAGGTCATAATTATTTGTGAAGAAGGCTGGGCTAAAGGGACAAATTTAACCTAGTGATGAGCCACAATAGACCTCTTAGGTCGAGTGGAGGGGTGGTTAAGCGCCCACTCATATTGATCCTAACTGACCATCCCTCTTTGCAATAACTCTTTGTTGCCTAAAGTTCTAGATTTATCCTTCCACCAATATAAAAGTTGCTTATTTTATTGTTTATTATATAGTGTTAATTAAAAATTAAATTTGCTAAATAAATATTTTAAACACACTAAACAAAAAAAGTTTTCCGATACCGGGAATCGAACCCGAGCCTCCTGGGTGAAAGCCAGGTATCCTAGCCACTAGACCAGCGGTTCTCAATCTGTGGTACATGTACCACTGGTGGTACATTACATTATTTGAGGTGGTACTCAAAACAGCCAAAATCAGCACCACTATTGGCACAATTATAGTTTATTAGATCACCTAGCTAGATAGATATTTTAGTTAGGTGGTACCAAAAATAATAAAAAGTACTTGGTGGTACCTGACTCAAAAAGATTGAGAACCGCTGCACTAGACCATATCGGAGATACCGAAATTGAGGAATGATGGTGGGCGGCTGCCCACTAATGTTCAATATGAACTCTAAAGAACAATGGTTCTCAATCTTTTTGAGTCATGTACTACCACAAAATTATTGTTATTATTCTTGGTACCACCTAACTGAAATACTTATGTAGCTAGGTAATCTAATTAACTATAATAGTGGTGCTGATTTTGGCTGTTTTTGCGTTTTGTGTACCTACAAATAATGATGGTACCTACCATCAGTGTTGCGTGTTTGAGAACCGCTGCTATAGCACATTGATGATCCAGATGGATAAAATTTATAACTGGCGAGTCGCCTAAATTAAAGAAGGAAGAAGAAGAAGATAATCACATATTTTATTTAGTTTTTATTTAGTTAGAACACTTTGTTTAGTTTATTTCAAGGTACAGCTACCTATTCTCCATATTTGGAGAAAATCATGAATGTCAAAAGAATAAAACGAATAAAAAACAACGATAAGTTGTAAGTACTAACAAAAATTATAAATGTTTTACATAGCAGTGGCGGCTCGTCAGGGTCGGCAGGGTCGGCAGTGCCGACCCACACATTTATGGACACATTATAGATTTTTTAAATATTTAATTTAATCGGAGTTGATGATATTCGTTTCTGTGAAATAAAAAATATATCTGTGAGATAATACAGACTAAATTTTATTCATTGTTTTTAAAATAATTCGATCCCGATACGTTAGTTAAGTGATCCCTGTGCGCTGTGCGTAAGAGACTTTTCAAATTAATGATCGTATAGCCATGCACCCGCACCTGTTTGCGATTGTGTGAATTTGCTTATAATAAGAAGCTATTGAATATTAGCTGATAGGCAACCAATTATACATTCCCCGTATTTATTCGAATGGCAAGTACGGCAGCGGGTACCTCTGCCGAGCGGTGATCTGCAAACTGCAGAAAGGCACGTACGTAGCCACGTATTGCCTTGCTGGCGCGCCCGGGATAAAATTATGAAATAGGTAAGTAGTTTTACGTCGTTTAATTATTATTGATATTGTAATTCTTTTAAGTTGTTAGGAATTACCATTTAGGGGACAGGATGTATCGGAGCATTCGTTAAATCAAGTTAGTTATAGAGAACAAATAAAATTGTTTAACAAATACGATCTGGAATTTTCTAATTTATTTTCTGACTCGAAGAATATAGCGGCGTACCTAAAACAGCACAGAATGAAAGAATCAATTGGTAGTTACATTTTGATCCTTTTCAGTAGAAGTAGACGAAACTTCTGATAGAGGTAACATGTCATTCACAAGTATTAATAAAATTGTTCTTCGATACGCGTTACGTCTAATATTTATGAGAGGTTGTTAGGTTTTCAGACGTGAGTAGAAGCCATAAGACAGAATATATTTTTGGTGTTTTAATTTAAAGGACAGATTAAAATTTTTTGATATCAAAAATAAATTGGTAAGGCAAATTTCTGACGGGGCTGTCTTGATGTCCAGTGAATTGTATGGTTTCCGGACAAAAGTTAAAACAATTGCACCAAGCAAAACTATTATTTACTCACTGTTATAAGTCATTGACCTCTTTGATTATTCAAAATTTAAAAGTTACGCCAAAGAATTTTCAAAATATCTATTAGACAAGTTCATTAAAAATTATCCATCATTTTTTAATCAAATAAAATAAGAAAATGGATTAACAGTTTTATATTCTGATCCAAATATTTTCGGAAGGTGGGATAAGTTACAGACTATGTATAATTTTATATACTGCAATTCATTAGGTACAACAAACTGTTCCCGAAATTAATAAATTATTGTGCTCAAATGTGGGCAAATTCTGTCTCAAATGAACGGGATTTCTCTTGTCTCAAAAGAGTCAAAACGTATTGTCGAAACACCATGAAACAGGAGAGAATGTCAAACTTGTCTCAAATGTCGATAGAAAAAAACTTTTAAAATCCCTCCAAAACAATAATAAATTTTACGATTACGTTATAACCCATTTTGCTACTTCGAAACAACATAGACTATAGTTAATTTATAAACAGGTATAGTTTCTAAATTTATAGGAAAAAAAAAGAATGTGTGTACTTTGTACGCACGTAAGAAGTTATACTTCTAAACAGTTTCTCTACTACTTTACAAAAATTTTTATTGAAACAATACCAAAAATTAAAAAAATAAAAGTATAAAACACACACAAACACATTGAAAAATGCCACAAATGATTTCTGAAAAATAATTATTGCCAAAAACTTTAATTAAATACGTATTTTCTGAAAACAATTATATAATAATATACTTACAATCATAAAATCTATAAAAAAATAAAAAAAATATCAACTTGCTTGGGGCTTGAACCCACTTCACGTCTATCGCGCCGTACGAAAGTCGAAGCGATTTCCCACTGCACCACATTCGCGTATACGTCATGTGGGAATATACACAAACTAAACGTTTACACCATAAACTTTTTGACATTTTGTTTATTTATATGAATTTAATCAAATTGACAAATGTTTTGTCAACTGTTTATTTATATGACAAAACATAGAGTAAGAAAACGATATATTAGATGAATATTTGTAGAAAGTTTGTTCGTAATCAGATTATGTAAATTAAAGCATTGCCTACTAACTACATTATTTTTTTTACATTTTCCAAATAGATAGGTATGAAGATAATTTTTTATTGCAATACAACTGAAACATTTAGAATTACGTATCTGCGGCTTTTCAAAACTTGTTAAAAAGTCACTATAATTATAAATTTGATTTTATTTCTGTCCTCACAACAATAAAAACTAATATATACAATATTTTTGTTTACCGATAACCTCCATATTGAACAATTATTGACAGATAATTTCAACACCCAATCAGAGCCCGTATCATGGGCGCCCATATAAAAATTTTCAGGGGGGGGGCCAAACTTGAAGATGTTACACAATTTTGTATTCTTTGGATGACAATATATACCTAGTTTAAAGCACCCGAAAGGCTAGGGGGGGGCCACGGCCCCCACCTGCACATGGGTATGGGCGCCCATGGCCCGTATAACGACTAATACCACACTGTCGGTGTGCGCATGCGCGCAGATTAATCAAATTTCACCCTCAATGAAATCGCGCCTAAAGAAGTATAACTTCAAAAACAAAAAAACAAAAAAAAATAAAAAAAAAAAACAAAAACCAAAGATCTCCTATGAAATTGAAGCCTTTGGAGACAAAACCTTGCCGACCCTGTCCCTAAAGCCACGAGCCACCACTGTTACATAGAGCTCATTACGAACGTTATGGTGCAGATACACATTTGGACGGAGATCAATAAGAAGGAGAAAACAATGCTCTTTAAAATATATCCACCTCCATGATGTACCGCCATCAATAGAAGAACGATCTTGCCAAGTATCTTAATATGACAATACCTTATTAAGTGGAGATATTTTATATCAGTAATCCGTATAAATAGAATAGTATAGGTAGATAACTAAATTTCTTAAATAAATGAAAAATTAGTATGGCGGCTCAATGTTCTAAGCCAGGGGTATGATTCTAGCTTTACATGCGAGATGTCCCGGGTTTAAATCCCGGTTGAGCCAAACTTTTGAAACTTTTTGGCGCACTAATATGGTGGTCTAAATGCCATCAAAATACCTCCAAAGAGAAGCCAAAAATAAATTTCAATGACAATCATGCTTAATCGTGACAGGGACGATACCGACTACTCCAACCGCCTCCATGGACTATGCACGTCATGCTTGCAACATAGAGAAGGCGGATAAGGCGCCAGGAAGCAGGGCAAAAGAATACCGAAATCAAATCTGGAGATCAAATTAAAAATCACATAGAGTTAGAAATGGCCATACAAGGCAACCTAAATACTTATAAGTTCGAAAAGCCGTTTACCATCCATTGTCCAGGAAGGAGCGAATGCGAATGGGAGTCAAATATGGCAGAACTTTATGCTATAGAGATATGTATGCAGGAACTAATCGGTGTTAGCAACTTATTTTTAAACAGAAAAAAACATATTTTTCGAAATTAACTCCAAAATGGGGAGTAGAAGATACTTGGCAAAACTTTAAGAAATGCATCAACGAAGCAGCAGAAGAAGCGTTTGAAAAGCGGAAAATTAACACGAGAACGACAAACCATACCAAACCGTGGTCTTGTCAAGAGCTAAAAGAACTCTCTGAATTAAAACGCAAATACTACCTGAGATATAAAAGCACAAAATTGGAAGAAGCTCCCGCATAATATGTTCAAGTAAAAGAAACGAAGTAAACGCAATAATAAAATTAATCAAAAGAGAACATTGGGCTAAATTAATTCAAAAGCGACATGGACTACGACCTATATGGTGCCCAAAAGAAAGCTTCGGAACAGGAAAAAACCAGTTAAAGCGTTCGTGCAGACCAAAGCCCAAGGGAGCAAGGGAGTACCTATACAGACATGGCAACAGCATTTTAAAGAGATGATGCTATATGATGCTGAAGAAACGTTGAATATAAACGAATACGAAACAGATAAAAGTGCTTTAATCAATAACGAAGGGGTAGAAGCAAAGATAAAGAAGCTAAATCACAGAAAATTACCTGGAACGGATGGTATGCCCAACGAACTTTTAAAATATGGAGGCCCTGAACTTGTAAGTAAACTGTCGTAACTATTTAACAAAATCTTAAACGAAATAGAAACACCGGAGGAATGGCATAAGACCATCACAATCCCCATACTTATTTAAAAAAGGACAAAAAACTTGTCCACAAAACTATAGAGGAATAACCCTCTTAAATACAAATATTAAACTTTTCACGGGCATTCTTAAGGACAAATTGAAAAGGCTAATCACTAATGCTGAAGAACTACAAGGTTTTACGAAGGCATCCACAAAGAAGAATTTCCTTTTACCAAGAAAATACTTATACTTAGAAAATAAATATACCTTTTACCAAGAAAAATTTTTCATTAATTTATTTGTTTTACGAAGGGACACTCTCTAACAGACGCAGTATTTATAATAAAACAAATAAAATAAAAAGCTATAGAGTTCGGCATGCCAGCGTATATTTGCTTTATTGCTCTGACGAAGGCGTTTGATAGGATTCGCCGGGAGACATTCTAAATATATTAATAGAAAATAAAACACCGACCAGCATAACAAACATGGTCAATAACCTAAATAACAACAACATAACGCAAGTTAGAGCATGAGACCAGTTCACTGAAAATATTCCAACACCGGGAGGAATTAGACAAGGCGACAGTTTAAACCCCTTCTTGTTTAACCTACTTATGGAAAAAATTGTAAACAAAAATCATGTCTTAATCTCGGATATAAAATGGGCAACAAAAGAATTGGTATGGTGTGGTACGCAGATTATGCAGAAATTATTACCGAATCAGAAGATGATCTTTAGACACAGCTCTTTCAGTTCTTTCAAATAAGCCGCCAACTACGTAAATATAAACATTTCTACCAACAAAACTAAATGTATAACGATAGCAAAATTTCCGCTCAGACGTAAGTTAGTGGTTGAGAATAACCCCATAGAACAGGTGATGTAATTCAGATATCTGGGCGTAGATATATCAAGCACCCACGACCCAGTAAAGGACCTGGGGAGTCTGATCAACAAAGCATCTGCATTGTCAGGATGTCTGAGAAAGATAGTCTGGTCAAATCCGTATATGCACAGAGATAGTAAAATTAGAAGCTACTAGACTACAATAGACCACAACCTATGGCACAGAAGTGCGCGAAGACACCAACAAAACGAAACACACGCTAAGGGTTGCCGAAATGAAAACACTAAGAACAATAGTGGGGAAAACAAGAACAGACAGGGTGAGAAATACAAACATTAGAGAGCAATGCAAAATTCAAGATATTGTAAGATGGGGACGGCAGCATAACAGGATGTGGTACAACCATGTAAGACGAATGGATGAAAATAGATTCCCAAAAATTGCCCTAGAAAACAACCTGCCCGGTTCAAGACCCCCAGAAGACCATCTAAAAGATGGAGGGATAGTTGGCAATCAACCTCACAGGAAATTAACCAGAGGCAGGTTCAGAATTAAACAGGTCATAAGATCTCCAAGAAGTAAATAAGAAGAAGAATGACTTCAAAATGATTTTTATTTGGCACCGAAAGGATGACTGTTCTTACAGTACAGCAGGGGTCACCAATTATGTTGCCTGAGGGTCCGTTTCGAAAACCTATGACACTTCCGTGGTCCGGATTTAATGTTTCTGGTTGTTTTTTTTTCTGCAACTATAGTGTTCAAAATTTTATGGAACATAATAATATTCACACTGTCGCTCCAAGGGACACATGAACCAAATTGGCATCACATAGAAAGCGAATAGCACATTGTGTCAGGCTGTCATGACTCTCAATACATTTGAGCATTACCAACTCATAGACGAAGCAACGAAGCACTAAAAAGCCCAAAACCTAGGAATTTTGTGCAGTAAGATGAATCGTCATGCAACTTTTTGCATTCGATTAGAGAGAATGTCAGGCAACTTTGTGAACTAAATTCATCTAGGGCAAAAATTTTTGTGCATAAGAAAATGCATTTTAAAAGTGCATCCCGAAGAGGTGAAAATGAAAAATTTAGAACTCGGGAAATATTGATGGAAATGAGTTGAATTTTTATACTCGGGGATTTTGGGGATCGCTGAGCACGGATTTCATATCGGCGATGGTCTCCAAGGTACCTGGTGCCCACGGTGGAACTCGTTGCCTAGAGTTTTATGTTATAATCATTAAAAATCAGTCAATATCCATTACTCGGGGAGCTTTTGGGGTCGCTGGCCACGAATTTAATGTTGGCGATGGTCTCCAAGATAACTGGTGCACAGGATGGAACTCGTCGCCTGGAGTTTTATGTTATAATCATTCAAAATCAGTCAATAACCATTACTCTGAGGGATTTGGGGGTCGCTGAATAAGAATTTCATGTGGTCGATGGTCTCCAAGGTACCTGGTGCCCAGGGTGGAGCTCGTCGTCTGGATATTATGTTATAATTATTCCAAATCATTTAAAACCACTACGCCGGGGGTTTTGGGGATCGCTGAGCACGAATTTCATGACGGCGATGGTCTCCAGGGCACCATGTTCCTCGGAGATCATCGCCGTCATGAAATTCGTGCTTAGCAACCCCCAAAACCCCCGAGTAATGGATATAAACTGATTTTGAATGATTATAACATAAAACTCAAGACGAGTTCCATCCTGGGCACCATGTACTTTGGGGACCATCGCCGACATGAAATTCGTGCTCAGCAACCCCTAAAACCTACAGAGTAGTAGTTATTGACTGATTTTGAATGATTATAACATAAAACTCAAGACAACAAGTTCTACCCTGGGCTCCAGGTACCTTGAAGACCATCGCCAATATGAAATTGGTGCTCAGCGACCCCCAAAACTCCCCGAGTAATGGTTTTAAATGATTTGAAATAATTATAACATAAAACTCCAGACGACGAGATCCACCCTGGTACCTTGAAGATCATCGCCAACATGAAATTAATGCTCAGCGGCCCCTAAACCCTTCATAGTAATGGTTACTGACTCAGTTTGTATGATTATATCGTAAAACTCCAGGCGATGAGTTTCACCCTGGGCACCAGGAATCTTGGAAACCATCACCGTCATGAAATTCATTCTCAGTGACCCCCAAAACTCCCTGAGTAATGGTTTAAATGATTTGTAACAATTATAACATAAAACTCCAGACGACGAGTTCCACCCTGGGCACCAAGTACCTTGGAGACCATCGAACACATGAAATTCTTGTTCAGCGACCCCAAAATCCTCAGAGTAATAGTTATTGACTGATTTTGAATGATTATAACATAAAACTCCAGGCGACGCGTTCCACTCTGGGCACCTGGTAGCCAAGAGCCCCCAGGACCTCCAAGGTACCTTGGAGACCATCGACCACATGAAATTCTTGATCGGCGACCCCCAAAACCCTCAGAGTAACGGTTATAGACTGATTTTGAATGATTATAACATAAAACTCCAGGCGACGAGTTCCACCCTGGTCATCAGGTATCTTGGAGGCCATCGCCAACATTAAATTCGTGGCTGGCGACCCCAAAAACCCCCCGAGTAATGGATATTGACTGTTTTTTAATGATTATAACATAAAACTCTAGGCGACGAGTTCCACCGTGGGCAGCAGGTACCTTGGAGACCATCGCCGATATGAAATTCGTGGTCAGCGATCCCCAAAACCCCAGATTATAAAAATTCAACTCATTTCCATCAATATTTCCCGGGTTCTAAATTTTTCATTTTCACCTCTTCGGGATGCACTTTTAAAATGCATTTTCTTATGCACAAAAATTTTTGCCCTAGATGAATTTAGTTCACAAAGTTGCCTGACACTCTCTAATCGAATGCAAAAAGTTGCATGTCGATTCATCTTACTGCACAAAATTCCTAGGTTTAATGCTTCGTTGCTTCGTCTATCAAGCCCTACGACTTTGTTGAAATGCCATCTAAGGTTACAATAGACTTTCTCAAAAATGCTAGTTTGAAAAGACAAACTTTAACCTAGGGATGAATCACAATAGACCTCTTAAGTCGAGTGAATGGCCGCCCACACATATTCACCTTGCCATTTTGCAACAATTTCTTGTTGCTTAAAGTTCTAGATTCATTCTTTCTTTCAACAATATAAAAATTGAATTGGCGGTTTGACCTAAATATAAAAATTGTTTATTTTGTTGTTTATTACAAAGTCATAATTAACATTTTAATTTGCTAAATAAATATTTTAAAGATAGTGAATAAATAAAAACATTTTCCGATACCGGGAATCGAACCCGAGCCTCCTGGGTGAAAGCCAGTTATCCTAGTAGCCACTAGACCATATCGGAGATACCAAAACCAAAGATTGAGATGCGCCGCCGCCCTTTAATGTCCAATATAAACTCTATATCAATATTGAACATTGATGTAGGTACCTAGGTAGGTGGATAAAGTTTTTAAGAAGGTAGGTATTCGCCTAGAATAAAGAAAGAAGAAGAAGATAAACTATATGTCTAGATAATATCACGTTTTACTGATATATTAATCATGTTGTGTAAACTTTTTCATCATTTAGAGTCCCATTTTATTGAGTTTTCATGGTCGTGCGAGATAAATATTAAATTTATAAAGGATTTCTTAATCAATATTATCAATGGTTCTTCTTGAATAATTCTGTAAGTTCCAATTCTTTACATTTTCCACTTTTTTATAATATGTAATATTATATAAATATAAATATAAATAATATTATGTAAAATTATATAACACACAAATTATAAATATACATATACAGTATGGTGCAAATGGAAGGAATAAATTCGTTATTTCGTAAACCGGCGACTTTAAGGAAAAATCCCGAAACAGATCGATTTTTATTTTTAAATTGTTATATTTTGGCATATATTGCATACTAGTGACGTCATCCATCATCCATCTGGGTGTGATAACGTAATCGATGATTTTTTTAAATGACAATAGGGGTCGTGTGCTACCTCATTTGAAAGGTTATTCAATTCTCTATTCAGTAACATAAACAGTTACATAATTATTTATAAAGGGTGTCCAAAAAATTTTTTTTTTAATTAAATTATTTAACAAAAAAATAGAAGAATGTATTTAATTTATTTAATTCAAAATACATTTTACTGCTGTCATGAATCAGAAAAATATGTTTATTTTACAAATAAACAATGTTTTTTTTGCTTAAAAATATATAAAGTATGGAATTAAATTATTGGTGTCCTTATTTTCAAAATTTGTAAAAAACGCTAGGATATGTCCACTTCTAAATTTAAATGGGCGCTTTATAAACAGAAATTTAAACATACATGGTGATTCACGCATAGTCCATGATCTTTAGTTATATTGAAACACCCCGTAATTTTTATGTTTTTAGCAGCTTGTTAACAACCTCGTGTCAAAAAAGAGCATTATGTTGCTCTATTATATATAATACAAGGTAAAAATTTGAAATTATGTATAATTTTTCTCAAGACAATTAAACAAATAAAATTTTGAAATTAATAATTTATTACGCTTTAAGGGGAAAGGCCCAAATATCGCCTGTCAGAATTTTCAATGGGTTTTAAATGTATTAATTTTTTTCGAATCCTGTGAAAACTAATAAGTATTTTGGAAACATTTAAACGCAGAATGACAGATTACGTTATTACCGAGGGCAGAAAGTCCCTAAAGAAAAAATAAAAAGTTTCGTTTGAATGAAATATTTGCAATTAAAAATCACAGTAAATTTTCTCTTTTATTTTCACCCCTGTAACTTTTTAAAATTAACATATAGAAGTTTTCAGGGACTTTTTGCCGTCTGCAATAATGTAATCTTTCATTCTGCGTTAAAACTTTTCAAAAATATTTATTAGTTTTCTCATTATTCGAAAAAAAAATTATTACAATTAATACACTTGTACATTTTGACAGGCAACATTTTGCGCCTATGCTCTTAAATAATAAAGGTATTATTTTTAAATTAGCTAAATAACGACATCAGTTTTCTAAACTATCAATATACCTATTGGGTTTTCTATTTAATATTTAATATTTAATATATGACGAGATTTATAAAGTATTTCAAATTTTCACCTAGTATATTCATAAGGGACTCCACGTAATTATAGTTTGTTAAGATTAGGTTTTTAAGGAGCTTTTACAAACATAAAAATATACATGGTGTTTCATTAAAAATCAAGATGGACTACGTCAGACTTGCGTTGAAATGGTGCCAAAGACAAGATCATTTCATCCCTTATTATTTTAATTATATCCGATTTTCTAAGACCATATTTACTGAACGCCCCCGGTATAATGGAAATTCTATTTGGCGCCCCAAAAAACTTGTAACACGCAGATTTTACCTAGATGGATAACGGAAACAGAATTGACAGAAGATGTTAATATGTAAGACAGAAATGAAATTGTGCTACAGTTGAATAAATGAAGGCTCGTTGCTCAGTTCAGTGGATATGTGGGGGTAGTTCTTGTATGGGGTTGTTTCCTTACATTTTCTTAGTAGCTTAGAAATAGATGGTAACGAAATAATAATAGAAATACTTAATGAGATATTGGGCGTCATAACCTACCATGAAATTGGAAGAGAAAACAAACAAAAAGACTTAAAAAAATAACTCAAATAAAACAAATTAATAAAAAGAATAGTTATCGCAAAATACATATACGTTTAGATAAATGTTAATATATAACCTACCCTATTCTTAGTTAATTCTTACTTAATTGTTGCTCAAGAGATAAAAGAAACAAGAGAAGGGAATAAGGTAATAATTAATAACAGAAACCTTTTTGCGAATCAATCAAAATACTTATAAAAAAAACAAAAAAGAAGAAAATAAGATGGACTTCTGTCATATGTTAAAATTAAGAGTGTCCAGTTATCATAAAAAATAAAATAGCTATTTGTATAACAAGGGAGGAAAGTGCTACTTTTCCTCCCGAGAATGAAGTTTACTGCCCGACGTGTAGCGGAGGGCAGTAATCATTCAAGGGAGTGTAACAAAAACGAGGTTGTGTTGTGGCAGAATAGATATAGCTTTAAAGGGTAATTACTTATTTATGGAAGTTTCCTCAAAATAGGCTAGCTGGAAATTGAAGAGACTAAACAGTAGGGCTCAGGGAAGGATCAGGCCGTATTTGCACGCCCTAGTAAGACGGTACCTACTGAAATACTTGAATGATAAAGAAAATAAATTAATATAAGGAGTAATGACAAGAAAAGAACTATTGACCAAGAAGATATTCAGAAGTAGTGTTGAGCGCCAGGAAAGAATAGAATATATTGCTCTCCACGTGACCTATATTGCTGTACCTAACTAATACTATTAAAAAGGTAGGATAATAAAACATATAAGTATGTACAACCAACAAATTTAATGAAAAAAAAATACCTATAACCCCTATATACAATTTTATACAAACTAGCTAACCACCTGACGTACTAGGCTAGTACGCTCCTGTCTATTACACAGATATTACAGTAGAGAAAAGCAAATATATTGAATTTATTATACCAAGACAGTTAATGGATCTAAATATGTGTGTACAAAAACTTATTATTAAGGAGGATTACAATATTGGTTGACAATCCCACATCTGATCGGAATGACACACCGGACAATACTGATATATTGTGATAATAACCGAGATAGTGTGCACAGTATCTTACCAGATAGGTTATGGTCTCCGGACTATTTTAAATAAAATAAAATACAAATACAATAATGAAAATGACATATAAAAGTTGTGGAAAAGAAAAATATTGATTATGATTACGTTAATTGATTTTAGAAAAATGAATTTATATGATTATTAAGATTATATATGTTATTAAAAATGTTAAAGTTGAAATATGTTATGAAAAAGAATTGAAAATGTAAATTTTAATAATAAAACCTGTCGTTTCTACAAACAGTAGGCCTGTGGCTTCTCCAAACTCCGGTTAAGTTGATGCGGGAGAACCAAGTAAGGTATATTCCAGGTTTCCTCTACCTTAGGGGGAGTGCTTCTCACCAACCAGAAGGTACGACGATGTGGTGCGACAAGGAGGTACTTCCTAGCACCGGGAAAACTGTCTATCTCCAAAAAACAAAACAATAAAATCCATCCAATGCCAAAAGAACTCAAAATGATCCTCTATTTATTCCATATCCAAAAAAAAAGGATTGACTTAATCTTGATCTCCACCAGTGGCTAAAAAAACAAACCTTGATCAGCTGATTGCCTTGACCACACAAGAAACAGGGCCTCTGCAAAAAGGTGTACCACCTTATCAGAACTTGACAGAGAAAAAATATAAGAAAAAAATGAAGTTTGATGTACTTGCTTGAAATGTCAGTGACCTTGATTATCCTTGACTGGAAAGAGCCTTTTTAAACGAATATAAGGAAGTATTTGAACAAGTAAATATGAATCTGGTAATCAAGATTACTTTAAGGAGTTATATAAATGAGAGAGTAAGAATGGTCATTGATTCCAAACTGATTTTGAACTGGAAGTATATAGTTAGAAAGAATTCTTTTCTCTGTAGAAAAAATAAGTGCGATGGTACTGAAGTATTGCAAATCTGATGATTGAAGAATAACACTTCATTTAAAGATAATATATGTAAGATATTTGAAATGAATAACAGGGTTATTTTTTTATTTAAGGAAAAAACATCATTTTTTTAATACATACCCATTACTCTTCAAAAAGGTGTTGGAAAACAAAAAAAACCTCTTCTTATCAAAACACTTAACAACCAAGAACAAAACAACTTCTTCCCACGTAAACTTATATTCTATTCAAACATTTCAACTAAAATTTTATATTCTCTGTAATGGCCACTGGTGTGATGGCTGATGGGTCTGCTTTCAACAACAGCCGAGATTGAAGTGACGAATAGCCCCTTCTTCAATGACAATCACGTCAGCCGGAAGCCGTATCGACACACAAACCAACTTCTAGGTTCTGAATTCCCCAAAAGTTACCAATTTTGTCGTCGATCAACTGCAACTTTCAATACAATTGTCTGTAAAGTTGGTTGCATACCTAGTTCCTATCGGAATAAATATTTTAGTAACGATGGTAATAACTAATCGTTACATTCCCCCGTTACTCGGAGAAAAAAAAATTGATCTGATGAACAATTTTTTTATACATATATAAATACTCAATACAAGTATCCATAAAAAAAATCACACGCTGTGGGATCCAACACAGGCGTGTTGGATATCTAAGAATACTACTCTACTCTAAAATAACCTATATTGGCGACACAGAACTCGTAGGACAAGTTCTCGGTGGCATACATCATAAAGACCAAATTGTGTTCAAGTTGATTCAGTAGATTTTTATAAAACCCCAAATTATAGTCAACAAGAACACCATAATAACCATATTCATAACTGCAAAACAAAACATAACCTATACAACGACTAACTTATACACACTTACATTTGACTCGATCGATTATACCTAACCGCAAATTATGAGTCATGTAAATGGAGTTGTCCTAATGACCAATATATCACATATGGTACCAACATACATATTTAAGGTTTATTATAACCCTTTTCTAAATTACATAATTCAGATAAATCCTAATAAAAAAAAAATGTCGAATGGGACGAGTAATACAAAATCGTTCTATCGATGGACAACAGATTTAAATAGAGCATATCCAAAGTGAACAATTAGTAGATTTCGTAGCCAATTCGCAATAAGCCAACATAGACCATAGTATATCAAAATAAATATAAGAGTTATTGACAAGAAAGGAAATTATTGTAGCAAGCCTTTTATCCTAAATTGATCCGACATTGGACAACAGATTTATATTGAAGCATATCCAAGGTGGAACAATCAGGCAGATTTAATTGAGCAACGCTACAAATAGTAGAGCAACCTAGTACTAAATGTACTAATGATGATTACATATTTGTTACCATGACCCTAACTCAACCGATCATCAGATTTGTATCAGATTCAATGGGAGATCTATCTAAGGGTAACTAATCGAATAGTTGACCTAACAGAAGTTAGCTTACTCTGGGATTCTCTAACTATAGCTATAGCTACAACAGAATGATAAGAATGGCCAGAAGCTAACCAATATTTCGAAGTCATCTCTCATGAAAGAATTCAAGAAGTCACATATTAATAACTCTTATAAATAAATCCAATTATGGAAATACTAGAGAACAAGTAAATCAATTTCTAAAGAAACTGCAGATTAAGAAAATGTTCCCTAGTTACTCACAGAGAACAGGATATTGATCCTGACCCTAAGGTACATATGAACAAAAAAAATTTAGTTCCTCGGAAAGATGATGCTTGAACAAAATAATCCCTTGGTGAATACAAAAGCTAAAATATTTCAATATAGCAAAGAAGTTACCATCATTATCAGACTAATAAAATAGTAAACTTAAGAAGGATAGATAAACATACAAGTTAAGACTAAGTTTCTTCAGAATGAATGTAAACTGAAAATCGAATAAGAATGCCTAGTGCATGATTAAAATCATGATTAAACATTCTATCATAAAGATTCAGCATCTGAACTAATTGAGGTATGGCTTGGAACTAGGCAACTGTGAGCAATGAAATCTGCTTCCTATCAGGTGCACAGTCGATAAGCAACAAGTCTCGAACCCACGTATTTGCATAGCCAAGCTAGGCAAACCACTTTCCTAAGAAATGTTCACTACAATAGATAATGAAATGGTTTCATAGTCTTTATCATAAATTTAATATCAATTAACTTTATCAAAATTTGGACACATGAAGTATAACTTTGGAATCACACTGTATACTAAAATTGCATTTACCCAAACAAATATCACAATGACTTCTTTAGACAAAAATAAGCTAATGTACCAAGGAATCATGCTAAGCACTGAAATAACTTTCCAGTAGAAACTACAAAATCAAATACAAAACGAGATAATCCTAATCTAAACATATTATGTAGATACACTAATCTACAAGTGATGACATATATAAGCATAATCACATACAAGGTGTTAACAGTTCCATACCAGTTCAATATTAAGCCAAACTAAGCTAAATCTCAATAATAATCTAATGACATCTCAGATACATAGAATATGGAAAGCTAGAAAGATTACTATAATAGATAAAACATAGAGTCCCTATCTGGTGACTAAAATCAAAATCCAATCGATAACCTATTCATTGAACAATCGAGTATTTCTAAAGTTTAGAAAGAGGAATTAACTTGATCAATATTGTTAAGTTAATCTTCTTCTTCTGATGACGAAGTTTCTAAGTCGTTGACAGTATTATCTGGTAATAAGTCCTTTATATGAAATCGACCAAGCTTTCGATTGGACGAACTATCTTTTAATTCATATATTAAAGGAGAGATTACTTTACTGACAACACAAGGCACGTATTTCTGACAAAATTTGGCAGAAATAGCATCACCTTTACTAGACTTAACAAAATTACGTTTTAATACCCGATCACCCACAAAGAATCGCAAATCTCTTTTCCTTAAATTATATTGACTCTGTGACTTAAGGTAAGAAGATTTTAACTTCTTTCTGATGTCTGCAAATATTGGAGGCAAAGTCTGAATATCATCTAAACGATGAAGCTTCTCAGAGATCTGAGGGAAATTTGTGGAATTGTCCGAAATTAAACCAAAATAATCACCAGACAAAGCAATATTCCTACCAAAATTTAAATAAGCTGGGGAACATTGAGTAACTTCATGGACCGAAGTTCTTATGGCTTGAGCTATTGAGTGAATATACTGGTCCCAAGCTCTGTGATCTGGATAAGTGTATGATCTAAGGGCTGTTACAATACTGCGGTTCACTCGCTCACTATGATTAGCTTGCGGATGGTATGCAGCATTAAAAAAGATTTTCTGAACTTTGTACTTGGTTAGAAGATCCTTAAAGGCCTTAGACACAAATTGAGGACCATTGTCACAAGACACAATTTGGGGAACACCAAACAACAAGAAGACTTGTTCCTCCAAATATTTCACAATGGCAGGGACAGTAGCATTCCGAAGAGGAAAAACTAGTGGAAATTTAGTAAAGTAGTCCACAACTACTAAACAATAGGTATAGCCATTGTAACTACGAGGATATGGTCCAATCAGATCCATGGATATCATCTGCCATGGGAAGTCAATGTTCCTAAAAGTACCCATTAATCCAGCTTGTGGCATAGTACTTGGCTTGCAAGTAGCAAAAACTTTGCATCTAGATATATATTTCTTAATATAGTTGCGCATGCCAGGCCAATAATATAATTCTGCTATCCTACTAAATGTTTTATAGGAACCGAAATGACCAGATGTCACATTATCATGAAAAGTACGAAGAATTTCATCCCTGTTTGCTGTTGGGACAACAATTTTCCAATCAGACATATTAGACAAAGCTTCTACTGAACTAACAACATGCTTATAAAGGATATTATTTTCTACTTTAAAATCAGGATACTGATCAGGTGTTTGAGTAACCTTTTCCAACATTTTCTGATACCATGCATCCGGAACTAAAGTGGATAAGTCAAGAAGATTGACATCAAATGTTCGAGACAAAGCATCAGCTACTACAACACCATTTGCTTTACGATGGACGATATTATAATCAAAGGCTGACAACTTACAAATCCATCGAGACAAACGTTGGGAGGGGTTACGCATAGAATGCATCCACAATAATGAACTGTGGTCAGTAATAAGGGTACACTTACGACCTTCTAAATAGTAACGGAAAGCCTCCAAGCCATGAATAATAGCAAGGAGTTCACGCTCTGTAGTGGAATAATTTTTCTGAGCCTTATTAAGCTTCTTACTAGTATATGCTATGGGGTGTTCAGAACCATCTTTCATCTGAAAGAGTACGCCACCTGAAGCGGTATTCGAACAATCCGTCATGAGGTAGAAGTGTTCACTGAAATCAGGTGAAGTCATGACCGGAGCACTGGTAAGAGCTTCCTTAATGCGATGAAAAGCATCATCGGCTTCAGGAGTCCAGGTGATAATCTGGCCCTTTTTCCTATTCTTAAGGAGGTCAGTAAGGGGTGATAATAAAGTAGAATAAGAAGGCACAAATCGACGATAGTAACCACACATGCCCAAGATCCTACGTAATTGTGTAGTAGTTTTAGGAATGGGGAAGTCCTTAATAGCGGTTACTTTATCAGGGTCTGTTCTCAAACCTTGATGATCAACAACATATCCTAGAAATTTCAAATTAGGACGACAAAAATTACATTTCTCTAAATTAACAGTGAGATTAGCCTCTTTAAGGCGTGAAAATAATTTCTCCAATATTTCAATATGTGAAGAAAAATCAGGAGTAACAACTATGATGTCATCTAAATAATAGAATACGAATGGTTCGAGTTGGGGACCAATAACCAAGTCCATTAAACGACACATTGTTTGCGGAGCTGAAACTAGACCGAAAGGCATTGTGACAAATTGAAATAACCCTTTACCACTGACAGCGAAAGCAGTATACTTCTTACTCTCTTCGCTTAACGGAATCTGTAAGAAGGCTTTGGATAAATCGATAGAAGAGATATATTTGGCATTCTGAAGTTTGCTCAGAATTATATCTATCCGAGGGATGGGATAAGCATCTCGATTAGTAGTGATACTATTAAGTTTGCGACCATCGAAGCATACTCGGAATGATCCATCCTTCTTCTTCGTCATCCATAACGGCGAACAATATGAAGAATTTGAATGTTCGATAATGTTTAGAGAGAGCATCGAATCAATTTCTTTACCTAAATCTGCTTGCCATGCCTGAGGTATGGGATATTGATATTGTCTAAACGGAGTTGAAGTGTTCACTTCGATAGTATGAGATATTAAATGTGTACGGCCTAATTTATCTTTGGAAGAGATAGAAGAAAATTTAGAGATAATATTCTCTAACTGATTTTGTTCTAAGCTAGACAAACTAGAGAACTCACGAATGGCACTTACAGTTGCGACATTAAAGGAAGATATAAACAACGAAAAATCTGAACAGTTTAATGTACTATTAAATGCATTTAAGAAATCCATGCCAAGAATTATAGAATTTTTAACTGAAGGGATAACATAAAATGTAATCATTTTCCGAATATTGGCAACTACGATTTCTGTGTCAAATTTACCTGTAATTGACTGGATAGCACCATCCGCAGTAGAGACTTGCAGAGAAGAAATAGGCATAACATTAATATCAGTGTTTTCTAACAATTTCAGCGAATACGAACCTATTAAAGAAATGTTAGAGCCACTATCTAATAGAGCTAAACAAGATTGTCCTAAAATTTCAATTTCAAGATAAGGTCGGTTATCATTATGTTTCCTAACTAATAACGAATTTATATCAAAATCCAAAATATCTGATTTATTCTCAAAATTATCTGGTATTAACATAGACATATTATTATTATTTACAAACGTACAACCTGGTATAGAATTTGGAACTGTTTCCTTGTCTTGATTATGCTTATTACTAAAATTCCAGTTTAAGACTGGAGGGGATAATCTACGATCAAGCGAACCGTACGAGTCAACTGAAGTGTTACTAACAATTACTTTTTCCCTGATTTCGGTTTGCGTGCTGGTCTCCGGTTGGAAGTGTTTCTTCCTTCCTGAGAGGGTGTGTTTGAGCTGCTGGCAGGTATTGGACCTGAAGCTTCGTCTACAGCTGCGGTCATATTCCCTGATGGGGTTGCTGTTTGAGGAACGCTCAGGGTACGAGCCTCTGCATGCTCGTTTCCCGAACACTTAAAACAGTTACGTTTAAGCGTATTTTCTCTACCACAACCGTGGCAGAAAATCCGTGTTTGAGGTGTGGTACAATCACGAAATACGTGACCAACCCCCTGACAATTCCAGCAAGACAAAGAATAAGTAGTCACAGACACATTCGGTGTATGGGGTCTAGATTGCCAAGAACGATTTCTCGAGGAGTGAGAGTTAAATCCAGCACCAGAATTAGATGTTGTAGGAGGATGAAAAGACCAGGATAGAGTTTCCTCTAACCGTTTACACTTATCTGTCAGGTCTTCGATAGTGGCTATATCAACCAGTGCCAATTGGGCATGGTAAAAGGGTAACAAACATTTTAAAATTATCTTTATTTTTGCATGATCTGTTAAAGGAGTATCTAAACGACTACACATACCCAACATGGTGTTAATAAACATAGTCACTGATTCTCCAGGTTTCTGCTTGTGGTTCTTGATCTCGTCTAAGAGATCAGTTTGGAAAGAGTACGGCAGAAAGTCAGATTTTAGTTTCTGAGCCAAATCAGTCCAAGTGGTAAAGCTACCACGGTTGTTCATAAACCACGTAAAAGCATGGCCTGTAAATAATTCGGCAGAAGCCGAAAAAAGATCTTCCTCACTCACACCTCTCGAAACACGAAGACATTCTACCCTATCTAAAAATGAAATAACTTGGTCATAATGACCTTCACCAGAAAACGAAACTCCCCACTTATGTACCTGCACAGGCTTGGGATGCAACAAGGAATTAGAGGCTTGAACTGAAGAAACAGGAGTGGACGTGGCTAGAGGATTTACTCGAGAATCGAGTTCACCTTCTAGACTGAGAATCCTAATGGACATAGAGCGTTTGTAAAGTTGTTGCTCCTCATCTGAGCAACATAATAAGTGGACACGACCAGAGATATGAGCAAGACGTGAAATGTATCTGGAATACATGCTATCATGGACAGTCCCTCTAAAATTATTTATCTTTTGCGTAAGATCCTCTAGTGTCTCATTTATTCCCTGTTGTTGTTCCAGGAAAGGAATAGCTGCAGCTGAAATCTGACGGAAACTCCTATTTCCTTGTTCCTGTTTAAGAGCACCACGCAATAGACTGCGTTTTCTACCACATTTAGCGGCTTCTTCAACCTCTATTTCCCTTATCCTCAGCTCATAATCTAACTCCTTAACTAACAAATGTTCTGGCTGAAAGGTACACATGGTGATAGGGAAAGAATTAGTAACAATAAACCCAACCCAACAACGACAACCGAACCCACCCCAACAAACTAACGACCCAATTAACCGACAATCTACTAAACAAGCTGCTCAACCGACGAGCTGCTAAACTAACGACCTAACAAACCGACAAACCAAATATAACCGAGATATATATTTGGGGTAGATATTTAAAATAATTTAAGTAAATGTTTAAACGAAAATGTATATAAAAAAAATGAAAACTTTATAAATTATATATAGGTATGGTAAGCAAAAATTTAGCTAACTGTAGTATATTGTGGCTGCACCTAAAACAAAAGTAGTAATGTACCTAGATATCAAAAAAAAATAAATCATTCAAAATCTTTCAAAATAAATATCCAGGTATCACCAAACCGACCAGACCGAAATGTCAACCAATATACCTGTTCAAATATTATCCTACTCACGATTTACAATTATCATTTTAAATAAATTAAAATAGTACCAATACAGCAATACAAGTGCACTAGTGTATTTTCCAAATAACGTACAAAAGGAATCAAAAATGTATCTCTATATAATTACAAAATATACAACAATGAACCAGAAAGATACTTACTAGAAAAATTTACAATAAGCAACAAAATAAAGAAAGGTACTGTCTTACTGAAAATCGGGCTCCACGTTGGCGAGCGTCAATTGTAACAAAAACGAGGTTGTTTTGTGGCAGAATAGATATAGCTTTAAAGGGTAATTACTTATTTATGGAAGTTTCCTCAAAATAGGCTAGCTGGAAATTGAAGGGACTAAACAGTAGGGCTCAGGGAAGGATCAGGCCGTATTTGCACGCCCTAGTAAGACGGTACCTACTGAAATACTTGAATGATAAAGAAAATAAATTAATATAAGGAGTAATGACAAGAAAAGAACTATTGACCAAGAAGATATTCAGAAGTAGTGTTGAGCGCCAGGAAAGAATAGAATATATTGCTCTCCACGTGACCTATATTGCTGTACCTAACTAATACTATTAAAAAGGTAGGATAATAAAACATATAAGTATGTACAACCAACAAATTTAATGAAAAAAAAAATACCTATAACCCCTATATACAATTTTATACAAACTAGCTAACCACCTGACGTACTAGGCTAGTACGCTCCTGTCTATTACACAGATATTACAGTAGAGAAAAGCAAATATATTGAATTTATTATACCAAGACAGTTAATGGATCTAAATATGTGTGTACAAAAACTTATTATTAAGGAGGATTACAATATTGGTTGACAATCCCACATCTGATCGGAATGACACACCGGACAATACTGATGTATTGTGATAATATCCGAGATATTGTGCACAGTATCTTACCAGATAGGTTATGGTCTCCGGACTATTTTAAATAAAATAAAATACAAATACAATAATGAAAATGACATATAAAAGTTGTGGAAAAGAAAAATATTGATTATGATTAGGTTAATTGATTTTAGAAAAATGAATTTATATGATTATTAAGATTATATATGTTATTAAAAATGTTAAAGTTGAAATATGTTATGAAAAAGAATTGAAAATGTAAATTTTAATAATAAAACCTGTCGTTTCTACAAACAGTAGGCCTGTGGCTTCTCCAAACTCCGGTTAAGTTGATGCGGGAGAACCAAGTAAGGTATATTCCAGGTTTCCTCTACCTTAGGGGGAGTACTTCTCACCAACCAGAAGGTACGACGATGTGGTGCGACAAGGAGGTACTTCCTAGCACCGGGAAAACTGTCTATCTCCAAAAAACAAAACAATAAAATCCATCCAATGCCAAAAGAACTCAAAATGATCCTCTATTTATTCCATATCCAAAAAAAAGGATTGACTTAATCTTGATCTCCACCAGTGGCTAAAAAAACAAACCTTGATCAGCTGATTGCCTTGACCACACAAGAAACAGGGCCTCTGCAAAAAGGTGTACCACCTTATCAGAACTTGACAGAGAAAAAATATAAGAAAAAAATGAAGTTTGATGTACTTGCTTGAAATGTCAGTGACCTTGATTATCCTTGACTGGAAAGAGCCTTTTTAAACGAAAATAAGGAAGTATTTGAACAAGTAAATATGAATCTGGTAATCAAGATTACTTTAAGGAGTTATATAAATGAGAGAGTAAGAATGGTCATTGATTGGTCAAAACTGATTTTGAACTGGAAGTATATAGTTAGAAAGAATTCTTTTCTCTGTAGAAAAAATAAGTGCGATGGTACTGAAGTATTGCAAATCTGATGATTGAAGAACAACACTTCATTTAAAGATAATATATGTAAGATATTTGAAATGAATAACAGGGTTATTTTTTTATTTAAGGAAAAAACATAATTTTTTTAATACATACCCATTACTCTTCAAAAAGGTGTTGGAAAACAAAAAAACCTCTTCTTTTCAAAACACTTAACAACCAAGAACAAAACAACTTCTTCCCACGTAAACTTATATTCTATTCAAACATTTCAACTAAAATTTTATATTCTCTGTAATGGCCACTGGTGTGATGGCTGATGGGTCTGCTTTCAACAACAGCCGAGATTGAAGTGACGAATAGCCCCTTCTTCAATGACAATCACGTCAGCCGGAAGCCGTATCGACACACAAACCAACTTCTAGGTTCTGAATTCCCCAAAAGTTACCAATTTTGTCGTCGATCAACTGCAACTTTCAATACAATTGTCTGTAAAGTTGGTTGCATACCTAGTTCCTATTGGAATAAATATTTCAGTAACGATGGTAATAACTAATCGTTACAGGAGGAAAAGGCACTTTACTCCCATATTATACATATGGTTTTTCCACCTTCCTCAAATTCATAACAAGTCATTTTTCATTTTTACTTTATTTATTTATGTAACTAACCAACAAAATTTATTAAAACTAAAACTAACAAGTAGGTACAATATAACTGTCAACTGTCAAATATAAGTCAAATTATTAATGTAAACATTGTTAAATCAAAATAACAATTTACTCTCTTTTACCATTCTGCAAAATACAGGGTGTTTTATAAATAAACGTTAAAATGTATAGATACTTACGTAATAGAAAATAGATATTCTACAGGGCGTCAATAAGTTATATTTCATGAATGAAATACCATGACGTCACTTTTACTTTTCCTCCCTAGGGAGGAAAAATATTTTCCTCCCTAGGGAGGAAAAGTACAACTTTGCTCCCTATAATCAGGTCCGGAAAAGTATACTTTTGGTAGAGGTAGGTGGAAAAAAGGTTTACATGTTTCAAATACCTTGGTTATCAAAGATCCTCCTGTCCTTGTTCTTCGTTGGTAATGTCCACGGCACTCACTATTCACTGAATTTACAGTACAAAAACATAAAAAGTACAATATTGGTTGTTTCCACGAAGAGTTTCAGCAAAACTCAACAAAAAAATATGATTAGCCTTAAGTCTTTGCTTTTTTACAAACTTCCAAATAATTTTGCTCACATTGACTTTTAACTAACCTTTAATTAACTCTTGAGGTATCTAGCATTATTGTTAGCACTTAATCCGTAATTGCTTACAAAAAAACTTAGGTAAATACTAAGATATGCTGGCTCCTTGCCTTAAAGCGGCTTTTGGGCTTGTGGCTAGCAAGCTACGAAAAGGGAACAGTTTTTAACACAACACACCCATTTCTTATTACTTTCACCAAGAATCTGCTAAAGATTCCACTTAAGCCTAACTTTGGCTAATACAAAAACTGAACTTAAAACTTCATCTCAAATCCAACTTTACTTTTCAGTACTGCCGCAGCGGCCCGAGACTCTAGCAACTTGTACCTCCAACCAACTGACTTAAACCCAACTTGTTACCTTGACTGCCCAAACTAAACTCTCTCCAAGAACTGAATTCAACTCTCGTTCCTACTGAGAACTTGGACCTCCTCTCCTCCACCATAGAATACTCTGTAAAAAAATAACTGTAAAATTCTCTGTTATCCCCTCGTAATTAAGAGCTGTGAATGGAAGTCAAAGTTCCGGCGGTTGTACCTTAAGGCCGCCCCTATATTGGATCCGTTTTTCTCCGATCAGATCAGATCCGACGTCAGCCGACGTCGGAATAAAAAATAAACCCATAGTATTAAATGGGGGTGCCTACATTGGATCCGTTTTTCTCCGATCCGATCAGATCAGATCAGATCCGACGTCGGAATAAAAAATAAATCCATAGTATTAAATGGGGGTGCCTACATTGGATCCGTTTTTTCTCCGATCCGATCAGATCGGATCAGATCCAATATCGGCTGACGTCGGGAGTAGCTTCTCCTATTCTCATCGAGAAGTGTTTGGTTTCATTCCGGTTTTGCATATAAAGTAATTAAATTTTTTGTTTTAACTATTTCATAAAATAAATCAACAATAAATAGCATCCAAATCTTAATATTTAATTTTGTAATATGTATCTCTACAAGGTAGATACAGTCGGAAAAATGAACCATGAACGAACATATAAAACACGCTGTATTTTCCTGTCACCGTGTCACAAAGAAAATTGTCCAGTGCAAGTACATGTAACAATAATTATTACATGTACTTGCGCTGGCCAATTTTTTGTGTGACACGGCGACAGGAAAATACAGCGTGTTTTATATGTTCGTTCATGGGTATTCTTTCATTTTTCCTACTGTATTTTATAATGTTGTCTTGAATATAATGGTTACAAAATCTCTTTATTTACACAGGTAGAAAATTTATTACCTCTAGCACATAATAGGAAACAATTATTGTTTCCTATTCTGTGCCTCTGGGTAAATAGTTTTATTGGGATGGTCAATTTCACTTTGGATATAAAATTGTAACGGGTACTATAATGCGTCTTTGAAATTGCCGAAAATTATCTTAGATAAAACCGGAAGTATAATTATACTACCTATTATGTGTTACTATATCTTTTTATATCAGAATCTTTTTTAATACGTGCCAACACAAGGCTACATAGTTTGTAATAAATCAATGTATTTTTACTTTTCTCATAAATTATTTTATATTCTTGTGACGAAAAAATATAAATAGGATCTTTAATTTATCAGGATAGTTACGTAGATTTTTGCTTATATTAAATTCTACTGAAGATCTGTCTTTATTAAATGTATGCATCCATCTACGTTTTTTTCTACGTCTTTTAAGAACGTTGTTTTTTAACAACAGCCAACACATTACACCTCTTCATCATTGTCGGTGGTCGGTGGTCGGAATTTAACGGAACCAATGTAGGCACCCTCGCCGGAAAATCGGTCTATATCAGATCTGATCTGATCGGAGAAATACGGATCCAATGTAGGATCGGATCGGATCTGATCTGATCTGATCTGATCGGATCGGAGAAAAACGGATACAACGTAGGTGCGGCCTTACTTGAGAATAAATTTAAACAGCTGATTTAAACTAAACATTGTCGCAGGTCCGATAATTAAGTTCTTTATCGGCGGACCTTCTATAAACACTCCAAAATAAAACATAGAGGGAAGAGATAAAAACGATGATTATATTATGTGAGAAAAATTAACTGTTTTGAAATGAGAACTAATATACTGACAAATAATATTTCCGTTATTCCGGTGAAGTTCGGTAAATATGGTCTTAGAAAATCGGATATAATTAAAAATAAGGGATAAAACAATCTTGGGAAGTTTTTGGAACCGTTTAAGCGTTAGTATCCCTGTCCATTTAAATTTATGTTTAAAAAGCACTTTTAAATTTTAAAGTTGACGGGTCAATTTTATTCCATAAGTGCCGTCCACACTGTATATACATATATAGGTAAATCTCTTGTTGAAACAATATTTGGATAACTATATTTGAATAGAAGCTTTGGATTTTAAAATCATAAGCTTGTATTAGAACTAATTCACCACTTTTTCCTGTATAGACTTTTAAAACACATTTTTATATTCAAAACGAGCTTATAATAAACAAAGTTACTCTATATGAAAATTTTGCTAATTATAACGGTACAGACAAGGACTGAACTAATGAAAGGCAGTTTTAGGGCATGGGATGGGAGGCTTCGGCTCCCCATACATATACATCCCCAGACCGCCTCGGGTCGTACACCATTCTCGTTTCATTTCATCTCCACTCATCCACTACAATTTTGCATTAGTTTATCAAATCGGGTATTGTTTCGAATACTCTAATGGACTTATTTCATATAATTTCGAAAGTATGTACGGCCGTAATTAGACAAATTTGGGTATTTCAATTTTTTTTTAACTTTTTTTATTGTTTTATACAGAGGCAGTTTTGTAAGAGGAATACGGTGCAGTCTATTATGGATTTTCAAAAGTCAACACCTGTTTTTATTATTTTTATAATTTAAGGAGTATGGTTTTATTATGGTTATATTATGGTCATATTAGTATTATTATTATTAGTTAGTATGTATATACAAAGAGGTTAAAAATTGTGGAATAAATTCATTTTTTCAAGAATAGGTCACTTTGGAGAAAAATCCCGAGACAGGTCGATGTCCATTTTTAAATTATGATTTTTTGACTTATAATATGCCATAATAGTGACGTCATTTGGGCGTGATGACGTAATCGATGATTTTTTAAATGGGAATAGGGGTCGTGCGGTAGTTTATTTGAAAGGTTATTCAATTTTATATTCAGTAAAAGAAACATTAACATTATTATTTACGAAGGGTGTTCAATTTACATTTATTATTTAAATGTTCAAACTGCCAAGAGGCTCGTGGGTGACCGTTTGGCATTTAATTTAAGCGAAAAGCAAATATTTATTTATAAAATAAAGATTTTCTTATACTGTCTGACAGCAGTAAAATATATTTTGAGTTAAATAATTTACATTAATTCTTCTTTTTGCGTCAATTGATTTAATTCAAAAATTATTATTTTGGCCACCCTGTATAAATAATGATGTGAATGTTTATATTACTGAATGGAAAATTGAATAACCTTTCAAATGAGCTACCACACGACCCCTATTCCCTTTCAAAAAAAATTATCGATTACGTTATCATGCCCAAATGGATGACGTCGATATTATGGTATATATGTCAAAAAATCATAATTTAAAAATATAAATCGACCTCCAAGGTGGACTATTCTCGAAAAAATGAATTTATTCCATAATTTTGAACCTCACTATACAGAGTGTTTCATTAAGAATCCGATCCCTGAGTTGTAGATTCTAGACCTCAAAAGATTAAGATTAAACCAAAATAAAATATGGCTCCTTACTGAGTTACAGGGTGTTTTATTTAAAAATTTAAAAGCTATTTTTACCTAACTACTTTAGAGTACTAAAACTTTAGTACTTAACTAGTACTTTAGAGTACTAGCCAAGTACTTTAAAACTATTTGACGTATCCTTATGATACTTCTCATAAAATGTGGCTACTATACACCCTACTAAATTATGATAAATAAACCTTTCCAGCTACTTCCAGACGCGCACGACAGGGGATAGTGTATGGTTGACCCTTCCCAAATTATACGCCACTGGGGAAATTACTGTTTTAACGAAATTTTTCGATTCTCCAATACTTTCTATGTAAATTTTATACTCTTCATTGGTAACGATAAAGTTATTAGTTTTCGAGATATTCAAAGTTAAAATGAAACGGCATAGTTATTTTGATCAATGTATTGTGTCGCTGAATTTTTAACTTCAAATATGTAAGTATCTCGAAAACTAATGATTTTATCGTTACTAATGAGGAGTACATTATTTACATAAAAAATATTTGGAAATCTATAAATTACACTAAAATAGCAATTCCGTCAGTGGTGTAGAATTTGGGAAGGGCCAATCATTCACTATCCCTTGTCGTACGCCTCTGGCACTAGCTAGAAACGTATATTTATCATAATTTAGTAGGGTGTATAGTAACCACACTTTTTGCCAAGTATGATAAGGATATGTCGAATAGTTTTTAAGTGCTGGGAAAAAATTTAATTTTTTATTAAACACCCTGTAATTCAGTAAGGAGTCAAATTTTATTTAAGTGCTTTGCGTTAAATCTTAATATTTTGAGGTCTAGAATCTACAACACAACTTGGATATTCTTAATGAAACACCCTGCATATTATAGGTATAGTGATGATAAGTGATAAGCACTCTAATAACCGGCAAAATAACGCAAACGACGGAACATAATGCGACACCATTCAAGTACTTTCGTTTCCCAATGAAACACCCATACGGCTGTGTAAAGACCGACATATTAAAGCAAAACTAGAGGTTAATCTAACTAATAGACGAAAATATAAATATGTAAAAAGTGAAAATTTTGAGAAGAATTTTTTGAGGTTTTAAAAAGGAGGGGTGCTTATATAAAAGTAGGACACCCGTTGAGATAATGAGTAGGTACATACAAACTACAACTTTAATTTTTTAATAAATCTTTTAAAGATTAATAAAACATATATTTCCCTAGGTCGTTATTTTTCAAAATAACACCCTAGGGTAATAAATTTAAATAACTAGTTAAATACTGTCAAGTTGACAAATAATAACCCAAGTAAAACTATGTGTATCACAATTACGTTACGCCTATTGCTGGTAAATGTACAGCCGGTTCCTAAAAAAACTGATACGACTCTTAGTAAGATTTGATCATGTTGAGCAGTGTATTTGATTGATTTGACATTATATTGATTATGACAGACAAATAATAAAATAAACAAACAACAAACAACTGATTCATGAAAAAACTAATAAGTCTTTTAGAAAAATTTAAACGCAGGATGAAAGATTACATTATTACCGAGGGCGGAAAGCCCCTTAGAATAAACAAGCAGTTTCTATTGAATGAAATATTTGAAATTAAATATCACACCTTTTTTTATTTTCATCCATGTAACTTATTAAAATAAATATTATAGAAGTTTTCAGGGACTTTCAGCCCTCGGTAATAATGTAGCCTTTCATTCTGAGTTTAAATTTTTCAAAAATATTTATTAGTTTTTTCAGGATTCGAAAAAAATGAATACAATTAAAATACATTGAGAATTTTGACATGCGTCACAATTTTGCATTAACTCAATGTAAAATTCTAAACTGTTGAATTCCAGCTTCCCTAATTATTTGACATCAAAAGACATTAGAAACTATTTGTAGATGATTGAAATATGTATTGAAAACAACTGTTAAAATTGGTCTACGTAATTAAACATATTCCAAAATTTTGTAAAAATGTAATACATTTCAGTTTTCAGCCCAAACTTAGGCCACACACAATGCAATAATGTTCACATTTTTTAACTGTCAATATTTTTATTTTATCATCTATTGTTTAAAAACAATACAGTTGATAAGATACTCTCAGTTGCGGAGAAAGGATTAATAATAAAGATTAATAATAAAGTCTAATAACCGTGGAACAGAATAAGCCATCTGACAAATTTTAAGATTTGGCAGTGACATTGACAGTATGTAAATATTAAGTATTTATCCTTCAAAATACACTGCTCAATTTTCTACAAAATACGCGTCAAGAGTCGTATCAGTTTTTTTTGGAACCAGGTGTACTTATTTGAAAATTATTAATTCAAAATTCATTCACATTTTTGCATATAAGGAATATTACGGACATTAAACGTTGAAGACACCACGGGTATTATGGATAATAAAGCTTTCGGTCAACGTATATGGTACACACCATTGACCTCAAGCGTTATTATCCTTATAATATTCTTGGTACCTTAATAACTATTATATTATTATTTTAGTATTTTATTATAAACCATCTTTATTAAATGTAATCAAAATGCTATATAGTACCTATTTACAAACTTTTCCTTTTTGGGTTTAAATGCACGAGCAAAATTAACTTAGTTCCTTATTCAGGTAATCATTTATGTAATTAATTTTCCATTGCAAGCGTGATCCCGAAACACAAGGCTTCCTATATCCTTACAGATTCGCCCCGCAGGCACAAAGGCGAAATTTATAATAACCATATCGCCAAATCTGCTACCGTTCCACGCAGTGTCGGTACGTCGAAAATAAAGAATATACAGTATGCGGCAAAATAAAGAGTACTGAAATGAATATTGAAATGTTTATGATTATACATAATCTATATCTAGTATACATGAAATAGCCTTGCAAACATTATTCACGACGACGGACGTTCCCAATAAAACAGATGTTAAAGATGCCCTCTGGCCAGTGGCGGATCTACGGGGAGGGAAAATTAGGAAAGTTCCTCTCCTAACAAGGTCCAAAATTAAAGAAAAAAATTGTTCAAACATAAAAAATATATTTGCTGACATGAAACTGAAATCACAGAAAGACAAATTCAACCCAATAAACAGGATAGTTAGGAAAATTAAGGGAACTTAATACCTATAAGTCATTATTTATGTCTTTTATGTAATGAGTTTATCTTTTTTATATCTTTTTGTTGGTTTTTTATTGGAAGTTTCCCTCTATTGCAAATTTCTCCTCCCAAGACAAATTTCCAGATCCTCTACTGCCTTTGGCACGAAAAAATCTTTAATTCTAGTCCACAATTCCGAAATGGCAGACGGTGGATCTGTCTGACTCCTTCAGAATTACCCATATCGCTCCTCCGCTCAAAGAGTGCCCGAAGTCAAAAAAAGCAAAGTATCGAGGAAACGAAGTTTAAAATTTTTGCTAAAACTTTTCCGGGTTTAATTTAAAAACTATTGAAATTAGAACAATAACAATGTTGGTGGGTTACAAAGATTTTTGAAGCTCTACAAAATAACGTATCAAGTGTACTCAAAATATCGAAAAAACATTTTTTTTTTGAGTTGTGACACTAAACAGATAAAATATCGAAAAATCTACGAAATATTATTTATTTAAAGTGGCTTTAGCAGTATATAATATTGCAATGATATGATGCCACACCTGGCGATTGGCCGTTCGACCATACATGATCGAAGGAGTATCCGTGTTGGCGCATCCCCTCTACATACCATCGCTGGGCGAAACCGAAGGAGAAGTGGCATCGAGAGCGTATTTAAGACGAGCAAGGAGAATCATAAAATTTATTAAGTTAGTAGTAGTAGTGTCTAGTGCCGACCACTAGACTGGTAACACGCGTGCGAGCGGAGCGGAGCAGAGAAGCAGCGAAGAGAAGCCAACGAGTAGTGGGGATTGTTCGGCTGGGGACTTTTTAGTCCTACCTCGAATGTAAGCGAGGTAACAGTTGAGCGTTTTCACTCTCCGAGGTGAGAAGACGACGAGGAGCCAACGGTGAAAGAGGTTGTACGACTA